>NW_024070189.1:37936343-38146086 GCF_014754425.2 Oryx dammah
AGATTGGTCAGGGAAGTCCCAGTGGAAAGATGACATTTGAGTAAAAATCAAGGGAGCCCACTGGGGCTATCGAGACAGAGTCATGGTCTTTGAGATGTTCTATGGCAGGAGTGCCTAAGAACAATTAGGAGGCCAGCATGGCTAGAGCAGAGTGAGCCATGAGGGGCAGGGGGCTGAGAAAGGTGATCAGAGGGGAGAGGAGAGGCCAGAATACACACGGTGTGTTCAGTAGTGATGGCAGATGACTAAGGAATACAAGCACAAAGGGGTTTAGTGACTTTTTTTACTCTTTGTTGTTCAGTTGTCAGTGTATCTGACTCTTTGTAACTCCATGGACTGCAGCATGCTAGGCTTCCCTCTCCTTTCCTATCTCCTCGAGTTTGCTCAAGCTCGTGTCCATTGAGTAGGTGATGCCATCCAACCAACTTATCCTCTGTTGCCCCCTTCTCCTACTGCCCTCAATTTTTCACTCTGGCCGTATGGAAAGCCACTGAAGAGTTTTGAGTGGAGTTGTGAAATAATTTGATTTCTATTTTTCAGAATGACTATAACTACTATTTCTAGAACAGACTCCAAGGAGCCAGAGTAGAAGTGTAACAACTTAGGAGCTTATTGCAATAAGCCAGTTGAGAGGTGATGGTGGCTCAGGCCAGGGTATATCAAAAGAGATGGAGAGAAGTGGTCAGATTCTGTAAATACAGTTGACCCTTGAGTGACACAGGTTTGAACTGAGCAGATCCCCTTATACATGGAATTTTTCAATAATAAATACTACAGTACTACGCCATCCACAGTTGGTTGAATCTACCAATATAGAACCACAAATACATAGGAATCACATACCCCAGGGGCCAGTTATTTGACTGCAGGAAGGGACAGTACCCCTAACCCCTGCTTTGTTCAAAGGTCAATTGTATATTGAGGTAGAGGTTTCCTGATTGATTGTATGTACGTGCTCAGTTGTGTCCAACTCTTTGCAACACCATGGACTATAGCCCACTAGGCTCCTCTGTCCATGGCATTTCCCAGGAAAGAATACTGGAGTGGGTTGTCCTCTCCTTCTCTAGAGGATCTTCCCGACCCAGGGATTGAAGCTTATCTTGTGTCTCTTGCTTTGTCAGGCATATTCTTTACCACTATTGCCACCTAGGAAGCCCAACTGATTGTATGTGATTAGATAATAGGGTATAATAGAGACAGAAAAAAAAAAAGAGAAATAAGAATGACAAGCATTTGGCCAACAACTGGAGGAATAGAGTTGTAATTTGGGAACAAATTATGGTTTGTTTTCTCATCTGCCAAATGGGTAAATTAACTAAAATGTGAAAGGTTGTTATAAGCACATGGCTTAGAATCATTCCTGGTATGTAAAACTCAAGTGTTAGCTACCAGTCTTAGGATTATCCTCCTTTCCCTGCTTGCTTCCTTCAGAGAACTAAGCACAATCTGCTAGGATCTTGTTTATTTTTCTTTGTCATCCATCCCCTCACCAGAATGGAAGCTTCGTGAAGGCAAAGATCTCATCTGCCAAGTTCATGCCGTATCATCAGCTTCTACAAGTGTTTCAACTTTAATATATGCTTGATAAATACGTATGAGTAAAAGCATAAAAGGATTCAACTCAGACAACCTGCATTTCCCATGATATATCTTGGCATCTGTTTCTTGCATTCATACGGGGCCATTTATGACTCAAACAACCTGCATTTCCCATGATATATCTTGGCATCTGTTTCTTGCATTCATACTGGTCCATTTATGACTTTAGAAAATGGCATTAAGGAAGGGCTTTCTAAAAAGTGGATCAGGGACTTTCCTGAGGCTCCAGTGGTTAAGACTTTGCTTTTCAATGCAAGGGGTGCAGGTTTGACCCCTGGTTAAGGAACTAAGATCGAATCTATCTCATAGCCAAAACACCAAAAAGCAAGACAGAAGCAGTATTGTAACCAAGTCAATAAAGACTTTAAAAATGGTTTGCATCAAAAAAGAAATTTTAAAATATAAAAGAAAAATTAAAGGTTAAATAGTTCATTCAGAAAATCCTCTCTGTACTATGCCTTGATGAAGGAAAAAGTTCTAAGTATCGCCATCAACAGGAGCTCTGGGATTCCAGACACCACAATCTATGCTCCTCCTTTGGAAGCTGAAATCAGTGCATTCCGTTCTTAATTAGCAGAGCCACTGCCCTGCCTCCACCCCCTGGTTCCGCTGTCAAGATGTCGCACATCTCTGGGTTGGCTGCCCATCCCAAGACAGTTCAGCTCTCTGTGCATGGCTGGAGGAAGGCAGGAAAAGGGCAAGGAGCCAATTATATTGAAATGGAATCTGGTCTTTGGAGGCCCCCTGTCAGGGTGAAGAGTTTTGGATGTTCCCAAAGATGACAGATGTTTCTTTATTTGAGCTGCTCTCAGAGGTTAGAGGTCATTTGTAAATAAGATTTGCTCCATTTGGTATGGCAAGTCATGTTCTTCGAGTCTTATTTTTTTTAACCCCTGAGTCTTTTTCTCTGTGTTTTGACATGCTCACTGCCCGCAGAAAGGCTCTTTGGTCTGGAATGAATATTTCATGTCCTTGGGAGCAGCTGAAGTAGCAATCAATTTCAGGGAGGGTACCAGCGATGAGCTGACATGGTGCTAAGACAATCCAATGGGAAGGATAAGATAGAGCAACTGGGGTGATGAATGAATAGATGAATGAGTGAAGGAGTAAATGAGTGAAGCCTCAAAATTATTTCCTCTGATTTTAGCTGGCAGGAGAGGTAAGCTAGATTCTATTATTTAGTCTTTACTTTGATGGTCCAAGAAATTTTGTCTTTGTATAGATGATATTCCATGGAATATTATCTTCAAGTAAATAATAACCCATTCAGAATATAAATACAAATTTTAATGCAAATCAGGGAGTTTTTTTAAATCAGGTCAATGGACTTATAAGTATCCATGAACTGTATGAAATATGTATACATTTATATATTATATGTATATATATATATGTTAACCACTTTAAAAGGAAACACTTAGTATGGGGCAGTCATTTCTCTAATATTTTTTTAACTTTTTATTTTATATTGGAGTAGAACCAATTAACAATGTTATGATAGTTTCAAGTGGACAGCAAAGAGACTCAGCCGTGCATATACATGAATCCATTCTCCCCCAAATGCCCCTCCCATTCACGCTGCCACATAACATCGATTGCTCTAATGTTTTAGAAATTGTTTTTCATGTAATCCCCACAACCCTAGGAACGAGATGTTGTTAATACTATCCCCATGGAAGTAATGTTATTGAGATACTAAAAGGATAGATAGGAAGCACAACTAAGGAGTGGCAGAGCTGGGGTTTTAATTTTGGTAGTCTGGCTTTAACTATATACACAGTGTCATGGTAGGGCAAGGAGAAAGCATGGATGTGGAGTTGTTTTTTGGTTTTGATTTATTAAGGAAGTTATATTGAAAGAAATCAGAGCATCTCATAGACTCTGAGGGCAAGAAAGCAACTACCTTCACAGGAATTGGAACCAGAGGTCAAGTCGTCAGGAACGTCTACAGCCATCTATCTGGTCTCTTAGATTTTCTGTGTGTTTTATCTGTAACACTGGCCTGTGAACCCATCCATCAGCATGAACATGGCCCATTATAACTGATCAACACACAACTTGAGCTTTTTAGCCTCTTCTGTCTGCATGTCATATTTACCTCTCATCTGTGACTCTGAACATACTAATGAATAGTCTAAATGGACAGAGTTTGAAAGTTTAATCTCCAGCAGCTTCATTGGAAATTTTGAGTTGCCCTGCAGCAGCCTGTTCAGAACTCTCCATTCCATGCTCCTTCCTTCATGCCATGATACTTATGGCAATAGACTTGGGCCAAGATGGGGCAAAAGTATGAGGTTTAACCCAGGGATGACAGTGTTGAAGGTCCAGCAGAATCCGTTTTATATCTTGAAACCTCATTTCAATATTCAATCAATATTACAAATCAGGTCAATATCAACATATTACCTATGAAGGCTCCTTACTCAGAAGTGTTAATATTTGCTGGGGAGAAGAATATGTCACCTCCAGAATGTGCATGAGGATTATTTTGAGTTGCAGACAACTGGAACCCACAAATTTAGAAAGTGCGTTTTACCTCCCCCTTAACTGCCTGATCCACACAGTCAAAGGCTTTGGCATAGTCAATAAAGCAGAAATAGAAGTTTTTCTGGAACTCTCTTGCTTTTTCGATGACCCAGTAGATGTTGGCAATTTGATCTCTGGTTCCTCTGCCTTTTCTAAAACCAGCTTGAACATCTGGAAGTTCACAGTTCACGTACTGCTGAAGCCTGGCTTGGAGAATTTTGAGCATTACTTTACTAGCATGTGTGATGAGTGCAATTGTGTAGTAGTTTGAGCATTCTTTGGCATTGCTTTTCTTTGGGATTGGAATGAAAACTGACCTTTTCCAGTCCTGTGGCCACTGCTGAGTTTTCCAAATTTGCTGGCATATTGAGTGCAGCACTTTCACAGCATCATCTTTCAGGATTTGAAACAGCTCCACTGGAATTCCATCACCTCCAAGAGCTTTGTTCATAGTGATGCTTTCTAAGGCCCACTTAACTTCACATTCCAGGATGACTGGCTCTAGGTGAGTGATCCCACCATCATGATTATCTGGGTCGTGAAGATCTTCTTGTACATTTCTTCTGTGTATTCTTGCCACCTCTTCTTAGTATCTTCTGCTTCTGTTAGGTCCATACCATTTCTGTCCTTTATCGAGCCCATCTTTGCATGAAATGTTCCCTTGGAATCTCTCATTTTCTTGAAGAGATCTCTAGTCTTTCCCATTCTGTTGTTTTCCTCTATTTCTTTCCATTGATCACTGAGGAAGGCCTTCTTATCTCTTCTTGCTATTCTTTGAAACTCTGCATTCAGATGCTTATATCTTTCCTTTTCTCCTTTGCTTTTCACTTCTCTTCTTTTCTCAGCTATTTGTAAGGCCTTCCCAGACAGCCATTTTGCTTTTTTGCATTTCTTTTCCATGGGGATCATCTTGATCCCTGTCTCCTGTACAATGTCACGAACTTCAGTCCATAGTTCATCAGGCACTCTATCTATCAGATCTAGTCCTTTAAATCTGTTTCTCACTTCCACTGTATAATATGCCAAAGCCTTTGACTGTGTGGATCACAATAAACTGTGAAAAATTCTGAAAGAGATGGGAATACCAGACCACCTGACCTGCCTCTTGAGAAACCTATATGCAGGTCAGGAAGCAACAGTTAGAACTGGACATGGAACAACAGACTGGTTCCAAATAGGAAAAGGAATACGTCAAGGCTGTATATTGTCACCCTGCTTATTTAACTTCTATGCAGAGTACATCATGAGAAATGCTGGGCTGGAAGAAGCACAAGCTGGAATCAAGATTGCTGAGAGAAATATCAATCACCTCAGATATGCAGATGACACCACCCTTATGGCAGAAAGTGAAGAACAACTCAAAAGCCTCTTGATGAAAGTGAAAGAGGAGAGTGAAAAATTTGGCTTAAAACTCAATATTCAGAAAATGAAGATCATGGCATCTGGATCCCATCACTTCATGGGAAATAGATGGGGAAACAGTGTCAGACTTTATTTTGGGGGGCTCCAAAATCACTGCAGATGGTGACTGCAGCCATGAAATTAAAAGACACTTCCTCCTTGGAAGAAAAGTTATGACCAACCTAGATAGCATATTCAAAAGCAGAGACATTATTTTGTCAACAAAGGTCCGTCTAGTCAAGGCTATGGTTTTTCCTGTGGTCATGTATGGATGTGAGAGTTGGACTGTGAAGAAAGCTGAGCGCCGAAGAATTTGAACTGTGGTGTTGGAGAAGACTCTTGAGAGTCCCTTGGACTGCAAGGAGATCCAACTAGTCCATTCTGAAGGAGATCAGCCCTGGGATTTCTTTGGAAGGAAGTATGCTAAAACTGAAACTCCAGTACTTTGGCCACCTCATGTGAAGAGTTGACTCATTGGAAAAGACTCTGATGCTGAGAGGGATTGAGGGCAGGAGGAGAAGGGGACGTCAGAGGATGAGATGGCTGGATGGCATCACCGACTCGATGGACGTGAGTCTGAGTGAACTCCGGGAGTTGGTGATGGACAGGGAGGCCTGGCGTGCTGCGATTCATGGGGTCGCAAAAAGTCGGACACAACTGAGTGACTGAACTGAACTAACTGCCTGAGAGAATTTCAATAGGAGGCCTGTACCTGGCAGAGAGGGCTTACCTGGTGGCTCAGTAGTAAAAAATCTGCCTGCCAAGCAGGAGGTGTGGGTTCAGTTCCTGGGTCGAGAGGATCCCCCGGAGGAGGGCATGGCAATCCACTCCAGTATGCTTGCCTGCAAAATCCTGAGGACAGAGGAGCCTGGCGGGCTACAGTCCATGGGGTCACAAAGAGTCCATTATGACTTAGTGACTAAATAGCAACAACCCGGAAGAGAACTATTAATGTTGCCAGAGATAACTTTTTTATATCAGAAAGACTCATGTGTATGGAAGGGGAAAAAATATTTGTTTACCAAACATGCTGTTCTCATCTTCCTGTAAATTGCCTTCCTCCCTTCTGAAAACCCAAATCCCTGCCCTCTTCGCCTTAGCTCAGGATGGTATATAAGTCTCAATTACCTGACTGCAGTGAGTCTCATTATTATGGGCCTTTCATAAGTATAAATTTTATTTTTCTCCTGTTAATCTGTCATATGTCAGTGCAATTATTAGACCAGCCAAACAACCTAGAAAGGAAGAAGGGGAATGTTTTCCACCCCTACACATTCCATAAGAATGAGCACCATTGTTCATGAATCCCTAGGTGTTCTGATGCATTCCTATCCTGTGATTCAACAAGAGCCCTGTGTGTGCTCCGCCTCACCTTACAAGGTCCACCTGGAAGCTTCTCACATTTATACCATTCTTATCACGTCACACACACAAACACTTCTCAGCACCCACGACTTGCATGTTAAAGTTGGCCTGCTTGCTTACTACAACAGATGTAGTCATTCAGGCCAGTTACCTGTTGAGTGAATTGACACTAACAATAATTAGAAAAGGCAAAGAACCCACACACCTACAGTCAATCTTTGACAAAGGAGGCAAGAATATACAGTCAGAAAAGGATAGTCTCTTCAGCAAATAGTGTTGGGAAAGCTGGACAGCCACATGTAACTCAAAGAAGTTAAAACATTCTCTTAACACCACACAAAAAACTAAACTCAAAAGGACTCAAAAACTTAAATTTAAGTCATGACACCATGAAATTCCTAGAAGAGAACATAGCCAAAACTCTCTGACATAAATCATCTATATTTTCTTAGGTCAGCCTCCCAAGTCAATAGAAATAAAAACAAAGTAAACAAATGGAACTTAATCAAAATTATAAGCTTTTACACAGCAAAGAAAACCATGAGCAAAAGAAAAGACAACCTACAGACTAGGAGAAAATATTTGCAAGTGATGCAACTGTCAATGGCTTAATTTCCAAAATGTACAAATAGCTCATATAACTCAATAACAAGAAAAACAAACAACCAAATCAAAAAAATGAGCAGAAAACCTAAATAGATATTTATCCAAAGAAGACATAATCAATAGGTACCTGAAAAAATGCTCACATCACTATTAGATAAATGCAAATCGAAACTACAATGAAGTATCGCCTCACATTGGTACGAATGGCCATCATTAAACTCTACAAATAAATTCTGAAGAGAGGTTTTTTTTTTTTCTCCTCTCTCCCTAAGAGAAGGGAACCTTCTTACACTGTTGGTCAGAATGTAAGTTGGTACAGTCACTATAGAAAACAGTATGGAGGTTCCGTAAAAACTAAAGATAGACTTACCATGTGATCCAGCAGTCCCAGAGAAAATTCTAATTCAAAAATATACATGCACCCCAGTGTTCACAGCAGCATTATTTACAATAACAACTCATGGAAACAACCTAAGTGTCCGTGGACAGATGAATAAGGAAAATATATATCTTCTTTATAGTATATATATGATAAAATACTACTCATCCATAAAAAGAATGAAATAGTATCATTTGCAGCAACATGGATGGACCTAGAGATTATCATACTAAGTGAAGACAGAAAGAGAAATACATATGCTATGTGACATCACTTACATGTGGACTCTAGAAGTATAACATAAATGCACTTATTTACGAAAGAGAAACCGACTCATAGACATAGAAAACAAACTTACAGCTATCAAAGAAGAAAGGAGATGGGGGGGAGAGGTACATTAGTAGCTTGGGATTAGCAGATATGAACTATATAAATAAAACCTAAACAACGAGGTTCTACTGTGTAGCATAAGGAACTATATTCAATATCCTGTAATAAATCATAATGGAAAAGAATATTAAAAAAGACATAATGGGCTAAGTCATTAGGTGGAACTGGAGAAGGCAATGGCACCCCACTCCAGTACTCTTGCCTGGGAAATCCCATGGATGGAGGAGCCTGGTGGGCTGCAGTCCATGGGGTCGCTAAAATTCAAACATGACTGAGTGACTTCACTTTCACTTTTCAGTTTCATGCGTTGGAGAAGGAAATGGCAACCCACTCCAGTGTTCTTGCCTGGAGAATCCCAGGGACGGGGGAGCCTGGTGGACTGCTGTCTATGGGGTTGCACAGATTCAGACATGACTGAAGTGACTTAGCAGCAGCAGCAGCATGAGGTGGAATAATTTTGATCACATGGCTTTATGTGCAAATATGCAAATCATACACTTCTCCACCAAAGCTACACTTTTTTATCAAGACAACATCTCTCTGAAAAGCTGGCAGCAGATGTGATGAAATACCAAAGTTTCCAACTTGAGTTTAAGGATAGTTTGAGATGTTCAAGAAGGCCGTAAACTTAGTGGCGGTTTAGTCGCTAAGTCATGTCCAACTCTTGTGACCCCATAGATTGTAGCCTTCCAGGCTGCTCTGTTCATGGGATTTTCCAGGAAAGAATGCTGGAGTGGGGTGCCATTGCCTTCTCCAGTTCCACCTAATGACTTAGCCCATTATGTCTTTTTTAATATTCTTTTCCATTATGATTTATTACAGGATATTGAATATAGTTCCTTATGCTACACAGTAGAACCTCGTTGTTTAGGTTTTATTTATATAGTTCATATCTGCTAATCCCAAGCTCCTAATGTACCTCTCCCCCCCATCTCCTTTCTTCTTTGAAAGGAGATGGGGGGGAGCCATTTCCTTCTCCAGGGGATCTTCCCGATCCAGGAATCAAACCCAGGACTGCTGCATTGCAGGCAGATTCTTTACCAACTGAAACTCAGGGGAAAATAAAAATGCATAAAAGAGCTAAAACTCTTGAAGACAGTCATTGCAGAGGATTTTATGTCATAAAACAAGGATCAATATTGCCTGGTCAAAGCCTGATTGCAGAAGTTTTCAGGCATATTGACTCATAGGAGAAGTTTAAGAGTTGACTTTAATCTGAATTCAGTTCAGGGGACCCTAGAGCAAAAAGAGAGTGCTTAAGAAGCTTGTTAGAGGGGTATTTGCCAGAAAAAGAAGCCAGCACTTTCATTTCAGACTTCATTGCTCTCAGATTTTTGTAAAATCTGTTCAATAACAGAAAGAAAGTACAATGCAGTCTTTAGATTCCCTATTTGATTTTTGCTTCTTAATAAATGTTTGCAAAACACATATTTGAAGGATGCAGAGAACCGACTCATTGGAAAAGACCCTGATGCTGAGAAAAATTGAAGGTGGGAGGAAAAGGGGACAACAGAGGATGAGATTGTTGGATGGTATGACCGACGCAAGGGACATGAGTTTGAGTAATCTCCAGGAGTTGATGATGGACAGAGAAGCCTGGTGTGTTGCAGTCCATGCGGTCACAAAGAGTCAGACACGGCTGAGCAACTGAACTAAACTGAAGGTTGCTTTGTCCCTCATTTATTTTTACTACTAGTGTTGTTGGTATTTTAGGGTATGCCAAGTTTCCATAGGGTAATACCAGTTCACAGCATCCTTCCCATGGGAAATAAGGGCTCACATTAAGTCAACTAGAGTTGCCAGCAGAAAACAATTAGGTTAGGAGCTGCACCTTAAGTATATTTAGAGAAACCATAAGATCACAGTGCCTCAGGAGTAGTTACAGGATCTTTCCTCAGGAAGGAATGTAACTTTTTTTCTGCCATTCTTTGAAGCCGCAATTCAGTCTGTGAAAGGGGGCAGGTTGCCCACCGCACTAGCAGAAGCACAGATTTTGAAGCCCAAGACACCCGCCTTTAAATCCTAACTGGGCTCCTTGTGATATATTTGATCTTCAATAGGTCACTTAACCTTCTGGGACTGGGTCTCTTCATTGTGAAATGGCAAGAATAATACTTCCCTTGCAGCATGATGGTAAATTTCAGTGATAATCTACTTAACAACACCTGGCACATAGGTCAGACCAAACAAATGGTGTCCATAGTTATTTTGGTTTTGATGATGAGATTAATGAAGTTTTTATTTGAGGTATGGGATCATTTTTAAGCAGAGGTTGCCGGTACTCATTCTCTGTTCACTGGTGCCAAATAGAAACGTGGAGACAGGGTTTTGGGTGAAATAGAAAAGAGTAGCTTTTATTGCTTTGCCAGGCAAAGGTGGCCACGGTGGGCTGATACACCTCAGGGTGTGACCCACCCTGGAGGGGGTAGTGAGGAGTTTTAACAGTGTTCAGGGAGCAAGGCGTGATTAGCTCATGGACAATTCTTAGACTGGTTGGCATCAAGTTGAAGTTCCAAGTATCACCAACCATCTTATTTCAACCAATCTAGTCTATGTACTTGTGGTCAGCAGTTTTTATCTAGAAGGGGATCTTCTTCCCATAAAAACAACTTAGGAGTGGTTGTGTCAGGCCTTTATCTGTATCTTTCAGGGAACAGTGAGTTTGGTGATTCTGCTACATGGCAGATTTATAGTCTAAATTGTTACCAGTTGCCCAGTCCAGCAGCTGTTCTTTGTCTTTACATCTTCATGTTTCCCAACTATTAACCCTTGTGTCTGCATTTTACTTCAGTGGACCAGCACACAGGGTCATACATGGTTTCACAACCTCCTGGCTCTTTAATCTGTGGCTCTCTGGAACACCCCCATACAATTCCAGCCCATTGTTATAAATCCCTGTATTTATTTGATCATTCCTCTCAGTTCTGTTCAGCTCTTCAGCAAGAACTGTGTGGGCAAAGTGCTGGGGCAAGTTGTGCAAACACAAATAATGCATTGCCCTCAAGGAACTTAAGCTATATTTGTGTTTATTGTGCTGAGCGCTCAGTCCCAATTCAGGGGGCACCAGTGAAACTCAGTCCTCTTGAGGTTACTTTGTGTGTTCATTTGTTTTTTTAGCAAACATTTTTGTTCCTACCGTGTGTCACCACCGTGTCAGATCTTGCCCCAGACAGTCTATCCTCAGGGAGCTCTCAGAGGGGCAGCAGAGGGAGCAGGCACTGAGCGCTGGGCCCATTTAAAGCTCAGGGAAGAATGACAGTAGGGAAGTTAGTGTCTGTACACTCTTCCTGGCCAGAGTTCCACCCTGAGTGCCTGGCACATCCTAACCCCGCAGGGATAACACTGCAACTACTAAAAGCTCCTTGGGAAACCCTTCTTATGTCTTTAGCTTCCAGACCAAGGCCCTGCTCTGAGAAAATTGCTTTCTCTTTTGTGTCAGTCTGGCCCTCTGTGGCCCTTCCAAACTGAGACCCCCACCAAGCATGGGATAACACAGCCTGTTTTTCCATGCCTGTCCCAGCATCCCACCTTACCCTTGGCATCTTGTTTGGATACATCCCAAGGAACCCTTCTTAGAAGTTTTAGCAGGAGATGGGGCAGGGATGTCAGACACAAGTGAACAAGAGAAGAGCTGGTTACGAGCCCAGGTCCAGAGGCCAGACTCGTGTGGCTTCCCATCTGGATGGTGGGATCGTCAGAAAGATATTCAATCTCTCAGAACCCTATTTTCCTCTTCTGTCACATGGAAATAATAAGTATTCTTAGATCCCAGGGTTCTTGTGAGGATTAAATAAGTTAATGCTTGCCTAGGCCATAGCTTAGCGCTTGACATTTGATAAGCTCTCAACCAATTTATTCCCATTGAAGCAGGCGCACTCCAAAAATGTTGCAATTTGAAAACCAACTGCCTTAAGATCAGTGAGGGCTTGAGCTTTCAACAGGGGAGTTGGCTCTGGGGAACCCTTCCCTGCGAAACAAGAGGAAAATGAGAAGGAGTGAATAAATCACACCAAAGAAGGACAGCATTGAAAACACACATAACACACCCCAAAGACAAACAAGGCCTTACCCTCCACCCAAATGATCAAAATTTAAGTCACTTTTGCTTCAGGTTGTTTTTTAAAGTTGAGATACAGTTGAAGTTTATTGTGTAGCCCTCTCCTTCTCCAAACCTGATTACTGCTCTAAAATTGATATTATTCCATGCACATTCTTATATCATAATCAGTTCACTTCAGTTATTCAGTAGTGTCCAACTCTTTGCAACCCCATGAATCACAGCACACCAGGCCTCCCTGTCCACCACCAACTCCCGGAGTTCACTCAACTCATGTCCATTGAGTCAGCGATACCATTCAGTCATCTCTTCCTCTGTCGTCCCCTTCTCCACCTGCCCCCAATCCCTCCCAGCATCAGGGTCTTTTCAAATGAGTCAACTCTTCACATGAGGTGGCCAAAGTACTGGAGTTTCAGCTTCAGCATCCGTCCTTCCTATGAACACCCAGGACTGATCTCCTTTAAGGTGGACTGGTTGGATCTCCTTGCGGTCCAAGGGACTCTCAAGAGTCTTCTCCAACACCACAGTTCAAAAGGGTCAATTCTTCAGCACTCAGCTTTCTTCACAGTCCAACTCTCACATCCATACATGACCACTGAAAAAACCATACCCTTGACTAGACGGACCTTAGATGGCAAAGTAATGTCTCTGCTTTTGAATATGCTATCTAGGTTGGTCATAACTTTCCTTCCAAGGAGTAAGCGTCTTTTAATTTCATGGCTGCAGTCACCATTTGCAGTGATTTTGGAGGCCCCCAAAATATAATCAGCCACTGTTTCCCCATCTATTTCCCATGAAGTGATGAGACCAGATGCCATGGTCTTCGTTTTCTGAATGTTGAGCTTTAAGCCAACTTTTTCCCTCTCCTCTTTCACTTTCATTAAGAGGCTTTTCAGTTCCTCTTCACTTTCTGCCATAAGGGTGGTGTCATCTGCATATCTGAGGTTATTGATATTTCTCCCAGCAATCTTGATTCCAGCTTGTGTTTCTTCCAGCCCAACGTTTCTCATGATGTACTCTGCATAGAAGTTAAATAAGCAGGGTGACAATATACTTCTATTAGGTCCATACATTTCTGTCCTTTATCAAGTCCATCTTTGCATGAAATGTTCCCTTGGTATCTCTCATTTTCTTGAAGAGATCTCTAGTCTTTCCCGTTCTATTGTTTTCCTCTATTTCTTTGCATTGATCGCTCAGGAAGGCTTTCTTATCTTTCCTTTCTATTCTTTGGAACTCTGCATTCAGATGCTTATATCTTTCCTTTTCTCCTCTGCTTTTCACTTCTCTTCTTTTCACAGCTATTTGTAAGGCCTCCTCAGACAGCCATTTTGCTTTTTTGCATTTCTTTTTCTTGGGGATGGTCTTGATCCCTGTCTGTCTCCTGTACAATGTCACGAACCTCATTCCATAGTTCATCAGGCACTCTGTCTATCAGATCTAGTCCCTTAAATCTATTTCTCATTTTCACTGTATAATCATACAGGATTTGATTTAGGTCATACCTGAATGGTCTAGTGATTTTCCCTACTTTCTTCAATTTAAGTCTGAATTTGGCAATAAGGAGTTCATGATCTGAGCCACAGTTACCTTCCAGTCTTGTTTTTGCTGACTGTATAGAGCTTCTCCATCTTTGGTTGCAAAGAAAATAATCAGTCTGATTTTGGTGTTGACCATCTGGTGACGTCCATGTGTAGAGTCTTCTCTTGTGTTATTGGAAGAGGGTGTTTTCTATGACCAGTACGTCCTCTTAGTAAAACCCTATTAGTCTTTGCCCTGCTCATTCTGTACTCCAAGGCCGAATTTGCCTGTTACCCCAGGTGTTTCTTGACTTCCTACTTTTGCATTCCAGTCTCTTATAATGAAAATGACATCTCTTTTGGCATTATTTCTGAAAGGTCTTATAGGTCTTCACAGAACCATTCAACTTCAGCTTCTTCAGCATTACTGATTGGGGCATAGGCTTGTGATATTGAATGGTTTGCCTTGGAAACGAACAGAGATCATTCTGTTGTTTTGAGACTGCATCCAAGTACTACATTTCGGACTCTTTTGTTGACCATGATGGCTACTCCATTTCTTCTAAGGGATCTCTGCCCACAGTAGTAGATATAATGGTCATCTGAGTTAAATTCACCCATTCCAGTCCATTTTAGTTCGCTGATTCCTAGAATGTCGACGTTCACTCTTGCCATCTCCTGTTTGACCACTTCCAATTTGCCTTGATTCATAGACCTGACATTCCAGGTTCCTATGCAATATTGCTCTTTACAGCATCGGACCTTGCTTCTGTCACCAGTCACATCCACAACTGGGTATTGTTTTTGCTTTGGCTCCATCCCTTCATTCTTTCTGGAGTTATTTCTCCACTGATCTCCAGTAGCATATTGGGCACCGACTGACCTGGGGAGTTCCTCCTTCAGTATCCTATTATTTTGCCTTTTCCTACTGTTCATGGGGTTCTCAAGGCAAGAATACTGAAGTGGTTTGCCGTTCCCTTCTCCAGTGGACCACATTCTGTCAGACCTCTCCACCATGACCTGCTCGTCTTGGGTGGCTCCACATGGCTTGGCTTAGTTTCATTGAGTTAGACAAGGCTGTGGTCCATGTGATCAGATTGGCTAGTTTTCTGTAAACCCACAAATAGTATATCATATTCTTTTAAACCTTATCTAAATGGCATTTACAAGAGAAACTTTGTTGCCTACTCAGTATTTGTTTATTAGCTGGCTTACTTCAATATTCTTTTCTTTGCAGAACATGTAGTGTGCTCTGGGCAACAATGCCTCCAACTCAAGGCCTTCATTTCCCACCTTCACTTCTGCTAGAGAGGTAGCCAGTAAAACAAAGGTGAAGGTCATTGGCCAGGGCTTCTGGGATGATCCTTTTTAGGGACTCACGTGCCAAGTGTACCATTGCTCTTATTCCCCTTTTCCTCCCTCCTACCTGGAATATGACTGAGGTGGATGAAGCTCTAGAGGTTTTCGGTTCATGACACCCCTGGAGGTTTGCACTACCTGCCTCAAGGTGTGTCTTGTGTCATTACTAAATATTGTAGTTAAGGCATGTTTTCTTCCTGTGATTAAAAGCAGTTGAAGCTAAGCCTAAATAGTAATGAATCATACTATATGTATCATCTTCCAAAATGAATCTCTTTTCAGGATTATATTTTCATTGCTCGGCATTCTATTTATCTTATGAGGCAGGTTAGGGCTTAAATCACCAGTTCTAGAATTAGACTGGCTGGGTCACAGCCCAACTCTGGCATTGACAGTTATGTGAGACTAGCTTAAACTTCTCTATCTTCACTGCTTGTCTATAGAATGGGGATGATCATAGTACCCCATCACAGGATTGGCAAGAGAATGCATTGGGTTAATATTCACATGTAAAGTGCTTACAGTTGTACCTACAGCAATATCATAAGTAAACCTGTAGAGACACACTATTATTTTGCTGCTTATCTGTGATGATATAGTTCCGTTTTAATTGCCATATAATATTCCATTTTATAAACATGCTCTAATTTTTTTTACTCTCTGTTTGATGCATTTTTGTTTCTTGTTTTTAGCTTTTACTGAACAGTGATGCATTGAACATTCTGAACATGTCTCCTTGTTTATCCCCATACGAGTTTCTCCAGAGCATCTACCTGAAGTAGAAATGTTGAGGCTAGGGGCATGTGTGCTTTCCACCTGACTCAATAAAGCTAATCTGGTTTGCAGAGTGAAACACAGCAACCTGTGTAAGAAACTCCCCATTGAATTTCATTGTTCCCAAATCCCAAGGTAATTCGACTTCTTGTTTTTTGCCATCTGATGTTGTAGCAAGGTATCACTTTGTTTTTGTTTAAATTTGCATTTCCCTGATGAGTAGGGAAGCTGGAAATAATTATATGGTTTGGAGCTATTTGGATTTTGTCTTCTGTGAACAACCTGTTCCTATCACTTCTCATTTTTCTTCAGGGTTGTTTATCTTCCCCTTTTTGAATTTGTACCTGTAATAATGTTACGAACATCTCTTCCAAATCTGTGACTTGTATTTTCCCATCTTTGGGGGCATGGAGATTTTAATTTAGTCAAATTTATCAAACTTTAATTATTGATGTCTGTGCCTTAAAAGAGTTCCCCCTCAACCTCAAGGTCATAGGGACTTTCTCCTATTTTGTTTTAAATTTCTCTCTCCAGGAAGGAAGTCTTGACTGCAGCTGGGATAAATTTTTTATGTGCAGCATGAAGTAGAAATTTGTTGTTTCTATCTGAGCTAACAGTGATCTCAACACTATGGATTGAGCAGTCTGTCTGTCCACCCTGATTTGTAAGGCGACATCTGTCACATATTAAGTCCCCATATGTACACGAGTCTGTTGCCCAGCTCTCTAGTGTGTATCATTTGTCTGCTTGCTATCCTGGTGCCAACACACACTGCCTGAGTCTCAGTCTCTAAAGGGTCTTTAGTCCGTGAGAAGCTTGGTTTGTTGGCATCATGCAGATAAATCAAATCATAGGATGGGTTTTCCCCTGACCAGACAGCTCTTCTGGCAATATGTAGGACAAGTCTCAGTGCCACAGGGACATAGCAGAAGGGAGAGAGACATTTACTTCAACTTGCCTCTTCCTTCTCTTCTCACTATATACCCTGTGGTGTTTCAGACTGCAAACCCATGCATACATCCTGCCACCATCAAAGCTGGCTCTATGTGATGCTATCCTCAACACTGCTGAATAACAAAGCCATTTTGTCTTTCTCATGGTCCAAAGGAAGGGAAAGTTGCCTAAATGCAATAGGTATAGCCTGGATAGTTATGGAAGCACTTGTGAGAGAAACCATTATATTGGAGATGAAAGAAGTCACCAAATCCCCACATGTACAACTCTAAAAAGATTTAGAAAATTAGAAATCGATTATCCACTCACCAGATGGGGTGTTATCTCCTTGGCTTGTTCATGAAAGGACGGAATGAAGTGATTAGGAGGTGGGAAGGCAGCTTAGTGTAGCTACCTACATGTGTTAATTTGCTTTTATCTCAATTTTCTCTATCAGAATAATATGCCAAACAAAGGGCCCCAGAGAGAATGCTGATTTTGCTTTATTAATCAGATAACAAAGCCCCTGCAACACCCTAAGTAATGTTGAAATGGTTGCCAACCCCCTTGGGCACCAGGATATGTCAGTGGGTCTCCCTCCACAGAATGCAATCAGAATTCAATCAGACAGAGCATAAAAAGCAAGGCCCAGTGGTTTTCTCTGAACATCCAGGATCTCTCACCAAGGATTGAAGTTTAATAAAGAGGGGAGAATTGGGCCTCAGGGACCAAGTCTTCAGAAGGGGTAAATTTCGTGGAGGTGTGTGCAGCCCCCAAGCTCCATCAAGCAGTCCAGCCAGGGAGCATCACTCTGCCATTCTCCTTCAGGCTGACTGTGACTGATTGATTTATCACTGTGCTGCAGCTCCCCTGCCTCCCAAATGGCTCAGCAGTAAAGAATCTGTCTGCAGTGCAGGAGACACAGGTTTGATCCCTAGGTGGGAAGGATCCCCTGGAAGAGGAAATGACAACCCACTCCAGTATTCTTGCCTGGAAAAATCCCACGGATAGAGAAAGTGAAGTCGCTCAGTGGTGTCCGACTCTTTGTGACCCCAGTGACTATAGCCTGCCAGGTTCATCCATCCATGGGATTTTCTAGGCAAGAATAGTGGAGTGGGTTGCCATTTCCTTCTCCAGGGGATTTTCCCAAGCCAGGGACTGAACCCAGGTCTCCTGAATTGCAGGCAGACTCTTTACCATCTGAGCCACCAGGGAATCCATGGATAGAGAAGCTGGCTACAATCCACAGGGTCGCAAAGAGCTGGACGTGGCTAAGCACACATGCTGCTCCCCTGTCTCCATGGGCCTTTGTCATTTAAGCCAGACAATATTTAAATGTCTGTGAAGCCTGTTTTCCTCCTTTCTTCCCATTTCTCTTTTGTCTCTTTTCTCTCCTCTTCCATCTCTGGGATTGTGGTCTTACCATAGAAAACCACAGTCATAGTCTGCTTTACAATCTGTTAGTTTTTTCTTTTGGCCTCATCACACATCATGTGGGATCTTAGTTGCTTGACCAGGAATTGAACCTGTGTCCCTGCAGCAGAAGTGCAGAGTCTTAGCCACTGGGCTGCTAGAGCAGGCCCTCTGCTTTATTGTCTTGTAGACCTCCATCCAGTCATCTGATATAAGTAAACTTTTCTTTACCATGGGAAACGAGCATTAACAACTGTGTCTGTTATCTCCAGAAAGCCCTATGTAGATCTGTGTGTCCCTATCCTAAAGATAAACTGTGTATATTATGAAAAAGGAAGAAGAGTATGTGATGTTGTCATGTGCCATTGTGAAGTCTCTTTCTAGAAATTTGCTTGCCTGCAGTTCAGTTGGCCATAAAACGACCAAAGAACCCTTCAGAGTCCAAAATGAGGCAAGAACCTAGTGATCGTGATTGGCATGGGTCCAAAGTTACTGCCCTGAGGAGCTAGCCCCCTGCCCACCCACACCAGCTCAAGGCTCTTCCTGAGTGAAGAGTCACATGAGAAAGTCACTTAGTATCACTTCAGATGGGAATAAAGGAATATGAAAACAATCCACAAACCAGTGTGTATCTGATTGAGTCTCTTGCTGCCAATGATCAAGTTATTCTGGTCCTGGGGTTAGAGTTTGTACTTTTTTTCTAATTTGAGATGCTTTGTGATTTGAGAAGTTTTAAAATGCCAAGGTAAAACAAAAATAAAATTTATAGTTTAGTTAATTGTATTGGACACTAATTTCTCATTATGACAAATATTTTCTAGTTTTAAGGGTAGGAGAATCTCAGATTAAGGAAATCTCTGTACTACCTTTGCAACTCTTCTATAAATCTAGAATATTCCAAAATCAGATGTGTATTTTTAAACAAATAAACCAGGGCAACCACAGGTGTCTAAAATTACAGGAATAAATATAAATGGCTCACACTGACTTAGAAAAACCAAAAGCCAAGTTCTCCATCTATACATTAGGAAACTGATGTGAACTTTACCACTGATAATTTCCGTGACCTTGAGCAAGTCACCTAACCCATCCTCATTTAATTTATTATTCCAGAGAAAAAGGGCCATCAGATTGATCTGCAAAATATGGAAAAGTTCAGAATTATCCATAGTCATACTCTCCAAGCCATGATTTTACCAAATACAAAAATTCAGTAGAAGCAGATTTACTGCTGCATATCTTCTGGTTAACCCAGGCAATTTCAATTTCAGTATATGCAATTATCATGTCATTTCTAAGAGAACAAGTAACTAAAGAGTTAGGAATGAAGATGGTATACTGGAAGTAAAGATCGGTGTGACATAATTTGGAAGGATAAGGAATATTGAAAGCATATGACTTATGATCTTAGAACTGCACCCTGGGTTTGTAGGGAAAGCTTTTGCTGAGAGGTGTGAGAGCCTTTAGTTAAAAGTACTTTGATCAGAATTCCTCTTGAGCAAGGTTAAGGACATGTAACAATCTATCATGAGAAGGAAGTTTCAGCAACACTTCCCCCAGTAATTTGCACATCTCAAAAATCCAGTCATTTAGAGTCTCTGAGATCTGAGGAGCCAGAAATCAAAAGCTCTGAGTCATAAATCAGAACAATTTTGTTTTCATGCTTCATAACAGATGTTAGTGACAAACAAAATTAATTTCAAGTTTCTCATCTTAGGGGAGGCGAGCATTAAAAGGCTGTAGGGAGCAGATTCTGAATGAAAGTGTACTGTACCTATGGTTATTTTAAAAGGTAAATGTCATTGATATTGACACTATGTAGTACAGTACATTGATTGCTTTGTTCAAAATATTTTGTATTACACTCTCAAATTTGCTCATAAGGAAAGGGAACTTCTATGAGTTCTAAAGTTCCTTAACCACAGATTTACCTGAATGGGTGTGTTGAGGAGCTTAACACTTACAGCTGGGGAGAACCACTGTGGTACAGACCTAGCCTACCTCAAAGGACTGTTTGAAGGTAAAAGGGAATACAGTCATGCCTCATCTTACTGCACCTCTCGAATACTGCGTTTTTTATAAGTTGAAAGTTTGTGGCAACCTTGCTTTGAGCAAGTCTATAGATGCCACTTTTCAAATAGCATTTACTCACTTCATGTCTCGGTGTCACATTTTGGCAATCCTACCAGGATTTCAAACTTTTTCATCATTGTGATATTTCTTATGGTGATCTGTGATCAGTGATCTTTGATGTTACCATGGTATTTGTTTTGAGATGCCACAAACCACACCCATATAAGACTTTGAACTTGATTATTAAAATGACAACAAAGGATTTAGAACATTACATAAGCTTAGCTGATAAAGCAGTGGCAGGGTTTGATAGGATTGACTCCAACTTTGAAAGGCATTCTACTGTGGATAAAATGCTACTAAGCAGCATTTCATGCTACAGAAAAATCATTTGTAGCAAACCTACCTCATTGTTGTTTTCTTAAATTGCCACAACCACCCCAATCTTTAGCAAGCACCACCATGATCAGTCAGCAGCCATAGACATACTGCAATGGCACACTTAATAGACTACAGTGTACTATAAACATAACTTTAAATGCCTTGGGAAACCAAAAGATTCTTGTGACTCACTTTATTTTGCAACAACATTCACTTTATTGTGGTGGTCCGGAACTGAACCTACAATATCTCCAAGGTACACTTGTAATAGAGTTGAAGTTCTCTGAATTGTTTTTAAATATTAATAATATTGATATATAAATTTTTTATTAGAAAAATCAAGCATGTCTTGGTGCTTATCACTGCACTGGGAAAGGAGGTATAAAGTGCTGATTGCTTCCAGGACACACTGGTGGGTAAAGTGGTGATGGATGACTCTATAGAGATACTCAATGCCTACAAATACAAAAGTTTAATATACAGAAGTAGGAGCTAAGATGGGATAAGGTCAGAGTACTATGAGGTGAATGAGTAGCTCATCAAATGAAATTATTTTTGAAATGTTGTATCTCAAATATACAACAAGACAAAGGATGGCTTTCTGGGGGAGGTGACATCTAAGTCCGAAAAAATGAATGGAAATTAGCTAGGCTTTGGGGGGATGGGAGCTGATAGTAACAGCACTGGTGTGACAGAGAAAGGCAGACACAAGAGGAAATAAAGTAATTTCCTTTGGCTAGAATAGAGCATGAACAAATGAGAGATTAGCAAAAGATGAGGCTACAAAGAGAGGCCATCTCTAGTTGATGGAGGTAAGGAGTTGTAAGTTATGTTACAGTTTTTTCCCTTACCCTGTCTGAGGGGAATTGAAGCCAGAATGGGTTTTGAGCAAGGTTATGACATAAATGAATTGACAGTTTGATGACATCTTTCTGACCTCACTGTGGAAAAACAGATTGGAGGGAAGAAAAATTGGAAGCATAAGGACAAACTATGATAAGGAATCAAGACAAGAGATGAGAGTGGCCTAGACTGGTATGGTGGTAATCAGCACAGAAAAGACAGGACAGAAATGACAGATGTATAGAAGTTACAACCAACAGAACTTGGTAATTAGGTACATTGAATGAGAGAAGAATCAAAAACTTGAGAAATGAAACTGTAGAATTGCCATTCCATGGAGATAGGAAATAGGAGGTAAGAGCAGATGTAGGAGTAAAGATAATGAGTTTATTTGGAGGCAAGCTGAGCTTGATATTCTCAAGAGATGTCCAAATGGTGATGTCCAATAGATGGATGGATCTATCCTGAAGTTCTCCCTACTTTGAGAATAGAAGTTTGGAACATATGGAGGCCTTTTGAGAACCTTGTCCATTAATATATTAATCTAGTAACAGAGGAGAAATAATAAAAGGAAAGCATTAGTTATATAAGAGAATATCTTTGGAAATAAGAGAATGTTCAGTCCAACACATGTACAAGAGAGTAACTCAGCCAAAACAGATAAGAAAGCTCCATTTCTGAAAGGAGAAAAGATCAGCCACTTAACAATGACGTGCTGTGAGATCACTTCCTTTTATGGATAGGCTGGCATCTGGGGAGGAAATAATCTGCCATCTGTCCAGATCCCTCATCAGGGTCACTCATACCCTTGACTTCAGAAAAGGCACAGTGACTTAAAGATAAAGGGAAAGTGGGGGGATATACATGGGCCATGCCATTACTGGTCCAATTCCTCCATTTTATAGAGAAAAGAATTAAGATTCAGAGTAACTGACCTGCCCATGGTCACACAGCTGGTTAGCAGGATCTGTAAGCCACATGTCAATTGGACATCTTACTCTGCCCTTTGAAATCTACATGAAGTCAAGTTGAACCCCATCCCATATCCTCTGGAAAACCCTGCACCATCACTTCCCCCCTCCCCGACTTCTGTGAATTCCTGTGGGACTGATGTTTCTCCCAGTCACCTCTGGTTCTCCTTTCCAGCATTTGCTAAGTTTCTCACTCTCTTCTTTCTTATGGCTCTTTTAGCTTCTCCCCTTGTCATCGAGCCAAATATGGGGATGACTCCTCCTTGACTTCTAGACCCCACCCCCAATCAAATGATACCAATCAGTCAAGGCCACTCTGTGTTGCAAAGTTTTACTAACAATTTTAAAGTAACTTGGATGGATAGTGTATCATATTATAATATCATACATGTTTGTAAGTGAATATTGTTTAAAGTACCATTTATACAATGAAATATTATTCAGCCATAAGGAAATAAGGAAATCTTATCATTTGTAACAACAAGGGTTATGCTAAGTGAAATAAGCCAGACAGAGACAGATGCTGTATGATCTCACTTACATGTGGAATGTAGACAGATTAGCAGTTGCTAGAGGTGGGTGTGAGGGGGTGAAATGTGTTGTTGTTTAGTCACTAAGTCATGTCTGACTCTGTGACCCCATGGACTGTAGCACGCCAGGCTTCCCTGTCTTTCATTATGTCCCAGAGTTTGCTCAAACTCAAGTCCATGGAGTCGGTGACGCCATCCAACCATCTCATCCTCTGTCGCCCTCTGAAGAGGGTCAAAAGGTACAAACTTAAATTAGGTCATGGGAATGTAACATACAGCATGGTGACTATAGTTAATAATACTGTATTGCATATTTAAAAGTTGCTGAGACTACTAGATCTTAAAAGTTCTCATCACAAGGGGGGAAAAAAAAACCATTTTGTTACTATATATGGTAACAGATATTAACTAGACTTCTTGTGCTGATCATCTTGCAAAGTATACAATTATAGACTCATTATGCTATACATCTGAAATATATAATGTTATTTTTATATGTCCATTATACCTCAATTTTTAAAAATAGCCCCTCTGCCTTTTTTTGACAACCAAGAACCAACCTGCTGCCATCTTAATCTCATTTCTCATGCTTTTGCCAACTGAGTCTCCCCCCTTCCTTTTCTCTTTTCCACTTAATTCTTGTCCCCTTGCCATTAATCCCAGGTGCTAATCAGGAGATGTTCCCTCCCTAAGGAAACTCTGGAACCACCTGTTAAAATATTCATTTTTCTCACCCCACTTAACAAATCTGGTCCTACACTCTTTGCATATGCCAGATGACTAGTCCTTTTGACCTTGTAGAAGGCTCCTCCCAAAGTTCCCAGGTCCTGCTCCCTATCTGCCCCCACCTCAGGCTTTCCTGTGCTTGCTAGTCAGCATGCAACTCACATAAGCATGCATGTGTCTTGAGTGAAGTGAACTGAGCCCATCAGTGTGTACTATTGTCTTTTAATTGCTTTTAGACCTGCAGACTTGGAACAACTTTCTTCACCCTTCAGCTCAGCACTGATTTATTCAGCTTCTGTGAGCAATTTATTCACTTTTAATTAGATCCAAGTTAATTATTTTGTCAGTAAAACAAACCAAAAGAATCTATAAAACAACTTTTAAGTGAAATCACATTCCTGCCTGGGGGGATATAAAAAATGAAATTATGCATCTCATTTTACCTGGTTCTTGCAAAGACAAGATTGCCCACATTGTCTTTTTATTTTCTAAAACGTTTTGTCTTTCATTAAGGACATGAGATATCAGGCTTGGAATAGAGAGGAGAAAATGGAAAAAGTTATTTTCAATGGAGAGTAGGTATGGGAGTACATAAGTTAAGTATTAGTTGCTCAGTCATATATGACTCTTTGCGATTTCATGGACTGAAGGCTTCCAGGCTCCTCTGTCCATAGAATACTCCAGGCAAGAATACTTGAGTGGGTTGCCATTCCCTTCTCCAAGGAATCTTCCCAACCTAGGGATTGAACCTGGGTCTCTTGCATTGCAAGCAGATTCTTTACCATTTAAACCACCAGAGAAGCTCTCATACATGAGAGTGCATAGGGCAGGGCTTCTCCAGATCTACTGCTGGCCAACCCCTGTCCTAGAATGTTCTGGGAACTGTTTAAGAGAGCAGGTTTCCCACCCCAGCCCCGGAGCTTCTGATTCATTAGGTCCAAGAGGCGATGAGAGATGGGGCTTCTTACTTGCCTATTCTCTCAAATTCTGAACTCATGCCTGCTCCTGGACACCCAAGCCCTCATCTTCACTAACTGGCCACTTCTGCTTCTCCAGGAGGCTTGCCTTGTCCTTTCTATTCAAACAGCTTTTCTTCTATCCGTGATAGAACCACGGCTTGCTGTCTGCACTTATTGAGTTCCCTATTGATAGCCTATGCGTTCCCCTGTCCTGTGTGTACAGCTCATCTCTATAATTGGTTTATTTGGTCAGGAACTCTCATTAGAGATCAGTCACTCAGCACTGAGCCCAGTCCCCTGTCTGCACTCTTGGGCTCCCACTACCACCACCAGTATTTCCAACCTTTCAGAGCCCAAAGATTCCTTTTGTCATCAGAGAACTTTAAAACCTCTACCTGAAATTTGCTGTAATTTTAGTCTTTGTGTGACTTCCCTGGTAGTACAGACAGTAAAGAATCTGCCTGCAATGCGGGAGAGCTGGGTTCAATCCCTGGGCCAAGAAGATCCCCTGGAGAAGGGAAAGGCAACCTACTCCTGTATTCTTGCCTAGAAAATTCCATGGACAGAGGAGCCTGGCGGGTTACAGTTCCTGGGGTCACACAAAGTCAGGCACAACTGAGCGACAAACACTTAGTAATCATGGATTGAGAAAATGCATAGTAGCAAAATCCTATTGTAAAATCAGTAATGACTTTAGACAAATTTATAATATATCTATCTTAACAGTAACTGCCACGATTTCCCTGGTGGTCCAGTAGTTAAGACTTTGCTTTCCAATGTGGGGCATTTTCGTTTGATCCCTGGTCAGGGAGCTCAGATCCCCCATGCCTCATGGCCAGAAAAACCAAAACACAAAACAGAAGCAATATTGTAACAAATTCAATAAAGACTTTAAAATTTATCCACATCAAAAAAATCTTAAAGTAACTGCTAAACTTTAGAGACTCGTATGCAGCATAGAATGTGTTCCATCTACAGACTATGCCAGGAGGGCATTGAATACTCTGACCTTTGCGTCAGTGGCCTAGCTCAGGGGAAAGTATAAAGACAAGAGTTTAGGGGCTATCTCTTGGCCTCAAATTTGAAGTATGACACCCAAGTAAAAGGTGTCATGGTGTATGTAAACTCTTTCTTCAGCTAACAGCAGTAATGACAGGTCTGACCACGTCATGTTGTCATCTTCCACATTACTCCAATAGCCCTCACTGGATTCATCTGTTGTTTAACTCTCTGACTAAATGTCTTTTAATCTGGGACCTGGCAGAGAATGGCTAATACCCACCAAAGATTCTTTGTGCTTCCCAAGTAGCCCAGCTTCCTTTGCAGTCAGGGTGAGGCTGTGTGACTGATTCTGGCCATTTGACTCTGAGCAAACTAATGTTATTCACTTGTGGTTTCTTGTTACGGCTACACTTAAAGGCACATGTTGAGATCGTGATGTGGACAGGGAGTCTGGATCCATGAGTGTCTGGATGGGAGCAAGTTATATGGACCTCTAGGCTCTTTGTAGCCTGTGCTAAACCACTGAGATTTGGAGCCTTATTTGTTTCACAAGCTAGCATAGCTTTTGTTGCTGTTGTTTAGTCACTAAGTCATGTCTGACTCTTTTCGACCCCATGGACTGAAGCTCACCAGGCTCCTCTGTCCATGGGATTTTCCAGGCAAGAAACTGGAGTGGGTTGCATTTCCTTCTCCAGGGGATCTCCATGACACAGGGATTGAACCCATGTCTCCTACATTTGCAGGGAGATTCTTTACCACTGAGCCACAAGGGAAGCCCCTCACATAGGTTAGCCTGACTAATATATAAAAGTGAAAAAAAGAGCTTTTAAGGAACTGCTAATTACCTAGATCTGTGCACCTAGAAATAAGAGAGAGCAAGAAGGAGAGCTTGGGTATTTGAGAATACTAAGCAGCAAGGAAAGAGGTAGGCAGGAGCTGCATCATATGAAGAAATGTAGGCCACAATGAGAAGTCTAGGTTTTGTGCAAAGGCAACCATAAAGAGCATAAGAAGAGAACTGACATGATTTAATTTGCACTTTAGAAAAATAGCTCTGGCTGCTGTGTGAAGGCTAGATTGGAAAGGGAACAAGCAAGGCTGTAGGAGCCAGTTAAAAGTTGGTTGCAATTCATCCAAGACAAGAGATGCTAATGCCTTTTATTAGAAAACAGTAGAAATGTTGAGAAGCAGATGGATTTGAAGAATATTTAGAAGACAAAAATAGATATACCAAAAAGAGATTGGCTGTAGCAAATGAAGCAAGAATCAGAGGTAATGACTAGATCCTTTGACTAGGTCCTAGTGGGAAAATCACTAGGCCATTCAGGTAAGACCTAAATCTCATGCAATTATACAGTGGAAATGGCAAATGGATTCTAAGCATTAGAACTGATAGAATGCCTGAAGAACTATGGATGGAGGTTTGTAACATTTGATCAAAACTATCCCTAAGGAAAAAAAGGCAAAATTGTCTGCAGAGGCCATACAAATGGCTGAGGAAAGAAGAGAAGCTAAAGGCAAAGGAGAAAAGGAGAGATATACCCATATGAATGCAGAGTTCCAAAGAAAAGCAAAGAGAGATAAGAAAGCCTTCCCCAGTGATCAATACAAAGAAATAGAGGAAAACAATAGAATGGAAAAGACTAGAGATCTCTTCAAGAAAATTAGAGATACCAAGGGGACATTTCATGCAAAGATGGAAAGGACAGAAATGGTATGGACCTAACAGAAGCAGAAAATATTAAGAAGAGGTGGCAAGAATACACATAAGAACTCTACAAAAAAGATCTTCATGACCCAGATAACCACAATAGCGTGATCACTTACCTAGAGCCAGACATCCTGGAATGCGAACTCAAGTGGACCTTAGGCAGCATCACTACAAACAAAGCTGGTGGAGATGATGAAATTCCAGCTGAACTATTTCAAATCTTAAAAGATGATGTTGTTAAAATGCTGCATTCAATATGCCAGCAAATTTGGGAAACTCAGCAGTGGCCACAGGACTGGAAAAGGTCAGTTTTCATTCCAATCCCAAAGAAGGGAAGTGCCAAGTAATGTCCAAACTACTGCACAATTGCACTCATTTCACATGCTAGCAAAGTAATGCTCAAAATTCTCCAAGCCAGGCTGCAATAGTACATGAAGCAAGAACTTTCAAATATTCAAGGTGGATTTAGAAAAGGCAGAGGAACCAGAGATCAAATTGCCAACATCCATTGGATCATACAAAAAGCAAGAGAACTCTAGAAAAACATCGACTTCTGCTTCATTGACTACGCCAAAGCCTTCAACTGTGTGGATCACAACAAACTGAAAAATTCTTAAAGAAATGAGAATACCAGACCACCTGACCTGCCTCCTGAGAAATCTGTATGCAGGTCAAGAAGCAACAGTTAGAACTGGACATGGTACAACAGACTGGTTTCAAATTGGGAAAGGATTACATCAAGGCTGTATATTGTCAACCTGCTTATTTAACTTACAAGCAGAGTACATCATATGAAATGCTGGGCTGGATGAAGTACAAGCTGGAATCAAGATTGCTGGGGGAAATATCAATACCTCAGATATGCAGATGACATCACCCTCATGGCAGAAAGCGAAGAAGAACTAAAGAGCCTCTTGATGAAAGTGAAAGAAGAGAGTGAAAAAGCTGGCTTAAAACTCAACAGTCAAAAAAACTAAGATCATGGCATCCAGTCCCACCACTTCATGGAAAATAGATGGGGAAACAACAGATATAGTGATAGACTATTGTCTTGGGATCCAAAATCACTGCATATGGTGACTGCAACCATGAAATTAAAAGATGCTTGCTCCTTGGAATAAAAGCTATGGCCAACCTAGACAGCATATTATAAAGCAAAGACATTACTTTCCTGACAAAGGTTCCACTAGTCAAAGCTATGATTTTTCCAGTAGTCATGTACAGATGTGAGAGTTGGACCATAAAGAAGGCTGAGCGCCAAAGAATTTATGCTTTTGAACTGTGGTGTTGTAGAAGACTCTTGCGAGGCCCTTGGACTGCAAGGAGATCCAGCCAGTCAATCTTAAAGGAAATCAGTCCTGAATATTCATTGGAAGGACTGATGCTGAAGCTGAAACCCCCGTACTTTGGCCACCTGATGCAAAGAGCTGACTCATTGGAAAAGACCCTGATGCTGGGAAAGATTGAAGACAGGAGAAGGGGATGACAGAGGATGAGATGGTTGGATGGCATCACCAACTCAAAGGACATGAGTTTGAGCAAGCTCCAGGAGATGGTGAAGGATAGAGAGGCCTGGTGTGCTGCAGTCCATAGCGTAGCAAAGAGTTAGACATGACAGAATAGCAATGATCCTTTGGGTAATTGAAGATGCTATTCATGAAACTAAGGACTGTTGGAACCAAAATGGATTCTGGGGAGAATCCAAGACTTCTAGATATGTTAAAGTTGTGATACCCAGCAAATCAACGGAGATGGCAAGTAGGCAATGGGATTACCCCCGTCCAGTGCCCATGAATGAGGTTTGAGCTCCATATGCACTGAATGCGAAATCAACTTGCTATATAACTGGTGATACCATAAACACTAATGAACTTGGGGGATAATAACATTTAACATGGCAGACTACAAAAATAATCTCATCTGTTTAAAAAAATAGTTATCCTTGAAAGTCTGTTGGAGTAAGGCTTTCTTGGACTTAGAAGCTAACAGAAAATCAATCACGGACAAAAGCATCAACTAGACTTATGATGAATTCTGAGCGGGGCATATTATGATACCTAAGTCTTATAAAAATCTATCTCTGGTTATTCCTTTCCCACACAGGTTCATCTATATGGATTTCATTTGTCAAGTATTTTCATTATCTTCAACAGAGTGGTCCGCAACCTTTTCAGCACCAGGGACTGGTTTCATGGAAGGCAGTTTTTCTGTGGACCAGGGAGATGGGGATGGTTTTGAGATGAATCAAGGGCATTACATTTTTTGTGCACTTTATTTCCATTATTATTGCATCAACTTCCATCACAGGTCATCAGGCGTTAGATCCTGGGGACTGGGGAACCCTGTTCTACAGAACTGCATCCCTTGCTTAATTTTAATATTTCAGGTCATTGCTGTTTCTTTCTCACTCCCCAACTCCTTTCACGCTAGTCCCCACTTTCACCAACCTCTAAAGGCAGCCATCCCCACCTCACTCTATGCAAGGTCCTTCAGACTCAGTTCTTATTCAGTATTGCTTCCTCTCTGGAGGAAGGCAGCATCTGGCATCCTAATTATAGGACACGTTTTGTAGTCTGTGAATGAGGCACAATCACAGCTCTTGCCCTTCCCTTTGGGGAGGACAGAGCACGTCCGGTGCCTGCAGGAACTGTGAGCACACACCAGCTGTATGTAAACTCCTGTAGCTGAGTGCACGGCCAGTGAAGGCTCTGAAGTTGAGCTGTCCTCGAGGCTTCTAGCCTAGCTGAACTCTGCTGCAGGATAAGGTCTCCCTTTTGACCATTCTCCCCTTTGACCATTCCTTTCATAGGAAGCTTTACTGAACTTTCCTGGGCAGTTCCCAGAGCTAGAAACCTTAGTGAATGGCTTTCAAACCATGATTTCTGTTTTCTGGCCTGCAACTAAATGTATTTTCTTGAATCAAAAATGCTATCAATGGAATTATATTGTGAGGGTAAAAAGAAAAAAGAAACATAACTATATATAACCATATCAATAATGTGACATAAAGAAGTCCCTGGTGGTCCAGTGGTTAAGACTTCACCTTCTAATACAGGGGGTGCAGGTTCAATCCCGGGTTGGGAAACTAAAATCCCACATGCCTTGTGGCCAAAAACCAAAACATAAAACAGAAGTAATCGTGTTGTGACAAATTCAATAAAGACTTTAAAAATGGTCTACATCATAAAAAAAACTTAAAATATGACATATCCTGGGTTCAAAATACTAAAGTATGTATGAGAGAAGGTGAAGGGATTACATCTTGGATTCTAGTAATTGCAGGTTTTCCTGAAAAGAAGTAGAAAGAAATGACAGTTTCTATGGAGACAGTATTCTATTTCCTTTATTTTTGTTTCTTCGTCTGTAAAATGGGTATGAGTAACGTAGGTAGACAACTACATAGGGTGAAGGCCATTTCCTCAAGCAAATCCAATCAAAATAAATAGAAAAGGCAAAATGAATAAGAAATTCATAAGAGTGTTTATTGAAAATCTTTCCTTGATCTGGTAAAATGTTTGGGGAATAGATAGGAATGTGGTAGGTTGATTTTTTTCTTTAATTCAGGGCTGACGAAAAACCTTTTGTTGTTGCCTTTGTTGTTTTGAGTTTTGTTCCCCAAAACTTCTATAGGGAACAAACAAACACCTTACAAACATATTAGCAGCCTTTCCTGCAGTAGTTGGTAAGCTTCAGATAATGAAAATGACTGATACTGAGTGATTGGTGATTATTTCTGAACCTGATTCCCAGACACCAGACAGAGGTATAGATGGTCTGGAGCAAATGTAGTAGTAACAGGCCAACAGTTTTCATTTTGATAAAAGTAGGTCTTATTAGTATCTATTAAAAAAATAATGTGTGTCAAGCCCTAATTTCTAATATTAATGTTTTAGCACAAAGCCAAAGGTGATTAAGCTTTTTAAAAGTGAGTTGACTTAAAATATACTGCATTTAATAAAACAAATAATATTACAGTACAGCAAGAATCGGAAAGGTGACTCAAGAATGTTTGCAATTTGGGGAAAACTGATGTAATTAAACGATTTAAAGACACATTAACCCTAGACTATTTCTTCTATGGTGGTTATTGTTTAACTCAGTGTCTAACAGGAAATTGTTTTTGTGAGTTTATATTATTTGTCCTCAGGGTGTAGTGCTTTAAAAACCCACCAAACTTTCTTACATTCTAATTAATTCTAATGTCAGAATAGTGTACTATTTATCAAGAATCTAAGTGTAGATTAAATTTTGTTTTATAGGATCCCCCCTCCCCTGGTCCTGACCAACTGATATGCTTTGTAGAGAACTGTACGTGAAGGGAAAATAATTCTTTAGTAACCAGTTTTCCTGTTTATAGTCCCACTTGGGTCTTCTTTCCATTTTTAAATTTAACATGTTTTCTCTAGATGCAGGAAGTTTTCATGTGTGACTTCTTGCTAAGTTGCTCACTTACTTCCAGACACATACACATGTATTTACACACATATAACACATGCTCACTATTTCATCCAATTACCTGTAATCCCTAATCTCAGCTCAATGAACTCTACCTGCTCAGGGACAAGGTCATATCCTTCTATCTTGCAGTCACACAGTACCCTCTTCTCTTTTGTGGCCCTTATCCTGATTAGTGAATATGTACCTCTTTCTATCAGTGTGTGCTTAAAATCTCTCGGCTAAAGTTTAGGAATTCCCCTAAGTCAATTAAGAATATGTTCATGATATTAGAGATAGGAACAATTTCTTAAATAGAATGCAAAAAGCAGAAATCATGAACTAAAAACTAATTAATGGGTTATTAAAAATAAATAAATTAAAAAAATAATCAGTTCAGTTCAGTTCAGTCGCTCAGTCGTATCCGACTCTTTGCGACCCCATGAATTGCAGCACACCAGGCCTCCCTGTCCATTACCATCTCCCGGAGTTCACTCAGACCCACGTCCATCGAGTCCGTGATGCCATCCAGCCATCTCATCCTCGGTCGTCCCCTTCTTCTCCTGCCCTCAGTCCCTCCCAGCATCAGAGTCTTTTCCAGTGAGTTAACTCTTTGCATGAGGTGGCCAACGTACTGGAGCTTCAGCTTTAGCATCATTCCTTCCAAAGAAATCCCAGGGTTGATCTCCTTCAGAATGGACTGGTTGGATCTCCTTGCAGTCCAAGGGACCCTCAAAAGTCTTCTCCAACACCACATTTCAAAAGCATCAATTCTTTGGTGCTCAGCCTTCTTCACAGTCCAACTCTCACATCCATACATGACCACTGGAAAAACCATAGCCTTGACTAGACGGACATTAGTCGGCAAAGTAACGTCTCTGCTTTTGAACGTACTGTCTAGGTTGGTCATAACTTTTCTTCCAAGGAGTAAGCGTCTTCTAATTTCATGGCTGCAGTCACCATCTGCCGTGATTTTGGAGCCCAAAAAAATAAAGTCTGACACTGTTTCCACTGTTTCCCCATCTATTTCCCATGAAGTGATGGGACCGGATGCCATGACCTTCGTATTCTGAATGTTGAGCTTTAAGCCAACTTTTTCACTCTCCTCTTTCACTTTCATCAAGAGGCTTTTTAGCCCCTCTTCATTTTCTGCCATAAGGGTGGTGTCATCTGCATATCTGAGGTTATTGATATTTCTCCCGGCAATCTTGATTCCAGCTTGTGTTTCTTCCAGTCCAGCGTTTCTCATGATGTACTCTGCATAGAAGTTAAATAAGCAGGGTGACAATATACAGCCTTGACGTACTGCTTTTCCTATTTGGAACCAGTCTGTTGTTCCATGTCCAGTTCTAACTGTTGCTTCCTGGCCTGCATATAGGTTTCTCAAGAGGCAGGTTACGTGGTCTGGTATTCCCATCTCTTTCAGAATTTTCCACAGTTTATTGTGATCCACACAGTCAAAGGCTTTGGCATAGTCAATAAAGCAGAAATAGATGTTTTTCTGGAACTCTCTTGCTTTTTCCATGATCCAGCGGATGTTGGCAATTTGATCTCTGGTTTCTCTGCCTTTTCTAAAACAAGCTTGAACATCAGGGAGTTCACGGTTCACGTATTGCTGAAGCCTGGCTTGGAGAATTTTGAGCATTACTCTACTAGCATGTGAGATGAGTGCAATTGTGCAGTAGTTTGAGCATTCTTTGGCATTGCCTTTCTTTGTGCTTGGAATGAAAACCGACCTTTTCCAGTCCTGTGGCCACTGCTGAGTTTTCCAAATTTGCTGGCATAAAAAATAATAGTAAAATAAAATCTCTCAGCCTCACTAGAATGCAAGCTCCCAGAGGAAAGGGATAGATGTCTAAGTTTTACTCACCTGGTACAAAACAAAAAGTTCAATAAGTGGTTTTTTTGTTTGCTTGTTTCAATGAATAACTGTTTGAAAAGTAAAAGTGTTAATCGCTCAGTCGTGTCTGGCTCTTTGCAACCCCGTGGACTGTAGCTCACCAGGCTTCTGTTTAATTGACCCCTATAATAAAAATGGAATTTTCTAAAGATGGGGTTTAGTTGAGTTCATTAAAATGTAAAAGAAAAGAACTAGAGTTAATTGAAAATGTGAGCCAGGCAGGAAGGAGTAAATTTGGGAATAAGAACAAAATCTGTTAACAAACTGTAATTAACCCAGTATTTTAGACCCATGATCCACCATAGAAGAATGGTCCCTCCACACACCCCCATCTAGAGGAAATCCTGCCCAGTGGAAAAGTGATATTAATACCCGAGAGGATTACTGCTACAAGCAGAGTTGACCTGAGTGTTAATTAGCAAAATAAAATAATCCCCAAGTTTATTGTTAGTGGGAAGTGCCATGTTGAAAAATTAGAATGAGAGAGAGACTTTACAATTGGAAGAACCTTGGAGAGTTGCTTCAGATATGCCCCTCCCTTTCTGAAAGCAGTTAAAACCACACCTCAGATAAAAGGATTACACAATCCCCCTTTGTTTCCTATTCTACTTTTGGAAGGAAGTAACTTATCAGGAGCAAGGGGGAAGCAGTGGGTCAAGGAGTTTGTCCATCTTGCCCCCTCCAGACCATTCCTTGGCGCTTCCAGCAGAGCACAGCCTGGGGCCCACAGCTCTAGTCCCTGGGTCCCTGAGGGACAGTCTCCAGGGCTTCTTCCTCTCAGCATCATAAATAGCCTTAATAGGCCACCTGGCCCTTAGCATCTCTGCACCCTCGCCTTTTTCTACTTGTCTCCTACTTCATGGCCTCTATGGGAGAGTCCTGTGAATTTTGTTTCTAGAACCAATTCTACCTGGAACACCCTCTTACAACCTTCTACCAAAATAATAGTGTCTATATACATAAACACATATATGTATACACACACATACAAACCTATTTTTTTCTTTAAAAAAAAAAAAAACACAAAACTTTATTTTGTATCAGAGTATAGCTGATTAACAGTTAACCTCCTACCCACTTCCCCTGCTCGACCTGTGCTGGTGGAGACAGGACCCTCATCCCTCCAGCCATCCAGCACCTCCGCGCCTGTTTGCATTTCCTCCCTGTGACTCTCGCCTGTGCCAGCAGCCTGGAGAGCTTAGAAGCTGACCTCTGGTGTCATTGCAGTTGGTAGTCAGAGAAGACAGTCTGAGGACTCTTCCCCAAAGGATGGTTTTTTTTTCCTCCCCAGCTTTAAACTTTTTATTTTGTATTAGGGTATAGCTGATTAACAATGTTGTGATAGTTTCAAGTGAACAGCAAAGGGACTCAGCTATACATATGCATGTATCCATTCTCTCCCAAACCCCACTCCCATCCAGGCTGCCACATAACATTGAGAAGAGTTTCCTGTGCTGCACAGTAGGTCCTTGTTGGTTATCCATTTTAAATATAGCAGTTAAGCATATTGTTTTCTGAATCATTGAAATGTCTTGCCCCTTTACCCATAACTACTTTAGGATGGATTTCCTACGAACAAGAACAATTTCTTATATAAGCGCCATATGTTTATCATCATCAGGAGAGTTAACATTATTAAAATCCTGTTTCTAATCCACACTTCATGTTTAAATTTTCTCCATTGTCCAGTGATGTCTTTTATACCTCTTTGATCTCCCCCTGTCCAGGAGCCAATCCAGGATCTCACATGACATTTTAACCTTCTTTAATCAGAAACTGTTCCTCTGCTTTTCTTTGACCTTTGACATTTGAAAAACCTAAGCCGGTTATTTTGTAGACTCGCCCTCAGTTTGAGATTTTTCATTGTTTCCCTGTGACTTCCACAGAAGCGATGTCCTTCTCAGTATATTGTGTCAAGGGGCTTAAGATATCAAGTTATCCCCAAATAGGTGATGTTTGCTTTGATATCTTGGAGAAGCTGGTGTCTGCCACGTTTCTCTACTACAAAGTGCCTCTCTTTTTTAAAACAATTGTAGTTAATAATCTCAAGGAAAGAGACTTTGAAGCTATGTAGATATTCAGCTCCTCATCAAGTTTTCATCTACTAATTTGATATCCATTTTATATCTGCTTTATTTTTATGGAAGCTTAGTTAACATTGTTAATAAAGAAAAAAAGGAACATGATATGATAAATGGACTTTCTAAATTACCTTACCTAAAATACCTGCATCTCCCACATCAATCCAATCTTCTGTTATGAAGATCTGATCACACAAAACTGAAAGAAGTCTCATATGTATGGCATTAGCCAAGGCAAGATTTCTCATTTGCATTTTCTATTCTATTCATGAATGATCTTTTCATTTCCTTTTCTTTTACAATAATAATATTTTATAAAAAAGAATCCACGAAAGGGACATTTATTTTAATAATGAGGAAAAAGATATATATTATTATTTCAATCTTATCAGCTGTCAAAATATTGCTTTTGGTCACATCATGATGGGCATCAGTAATTGCGTTTACTTTTTCATGCTTGATACAAGGGCTCACTTAAATCTCCGAAGAGCTTCTTGCAGCCTTGGGGTCTATGAATTGGAAATCATTTGGATTGATTAAAGTCATGAGGAGAATTAGGATAAGGGTCAGATCATAGGAGCAACAGGAAGATAAAATATTACCATTTAAACGAGAAATGGAACTTTTTCTCCTTTAGTGAATCTCATTTTCAATGACAGATGGAGTTGGTCACTGTGAGATTAATAATACCTGACATTCACTCATCCATTTATTCAAAAGAAAATCATCCTGCAAGCCTACTAGGTGAGAAGAAAACTCTGTACAACTTCTAGCCTTATAAATTATGTATTTGAATTGATTCTTCTGGATCTCTAAGCAAAATATGGCCAAAAGGAACCTTGGAAGCTTGATTATAGGTTCTATTAACATGTTATTGACTGGGGGATTTTTGCAGAAATTAACGCCTATGGCTAGTGATTTGTTATGTGAGTGAATATTGAAATGTCTCTGGTCAATAATGTTCAGGTAAAAAAAATGTATTAATATGTTGCTAGTCAATAAGTTGTTAGCAGAGCTCAGAACCTGGAATACCCTAGAAAAAGCAGCCTGCTTCCTCCATCTCAGACTAAGCACTCAGTTTTAGAAACCACCAAATGGAAAGGAGAGAAAGAAACCCCCGCCCCTGACAACCAAATCAGAAAAACCCCACATGTTCACAGAAGCACATTAAGTGAAGTCCACTCACCTCAGGCCCAAATTTCCTAATAACTTTCTCCTTTGTTTCACCAATTACTCTTGTGAGGTTCTGACCACAGATGAGATTCTCTTAACTATCATCAGTATCAAAAAGTTTAGAGAGAGAGAAAACCTAAAGAATAAATATCTTTCCCCTTAAGACACATCTCCACTTACTTCATATACTGTCCAATTTGTTCCTCACAAAAAGCTTGTGAAAAAAGTTAAGTAAGATTGCTGCTGTTGCTGCTGCTGCTGCTGCTGCTAAGTCGCTTCAGTCGTGTCCGACTCTGTGAGACCCCATAGATGGCAGCCCACCAGACTCCCCCGTCCCTGGGATTCTCCAGGCAAGAACACTGGAATGGGTTGCCATTTCTTTCTCCATTCCATGAAAGTGAAAAGTGAAAGTGAAGTCGCTCAGTCGTGTCCAACTCTTTGCCACCCCATGGACTGCAGCCCACCAGGCCCCTCCGCCCATGGGATTTTCCAGGCAAGACTAGATCTCCTCATATTCTGATATAACTGAACACCACCAGAGAGGTGAAGGGACAGTTTGGAGTCAGGGATGAATCAGAGCTAGAATTCTGATCCCTGGAGCCATAGCCCTCCTGGCTATGCTTTTGCCCCAGTGAGTATACTTACTCCCCATACCACCCACCAGCTTAAGTGCTTTCATAGTACTTTTATGTATGTGATTTTTTAAATTATTTTTTTATTTGGCTGTGATGGGTCTTTGTTACTGCTCACAGGCTTTCTCTAGTTGTAGCAAGCAGGGGTTTTTCTCCAGTTGCGGTGTGCAGGCTTATCACTGCAGTGGCTTTCCTTGTTGCGGAGTGCAGGCTGAGTAGTCGTGGGGCATAGGCTTAGTTGTTCCCTGGCATGTGGAATCTCCTGGACAAGGGATCGAACTTGTGTCCCCTGCATTGACAGGTGGATTCTTAACCACTGGACGACCAGGGAAATCACTATTTATGTGATTGTTTGCTGAATGTCTCTCACTCTATCATATAAGGATTATAGGGACTAAACCTATTTTTCTCACCTTATGCTCCACAGCCTACCTTGGATGGTTTTGAATGGACACATGGATGGGCCAATATCCCACCTGTTTCTCTTAACCATAGCCATGTCTTAAGCTCACACAATACATGCTTCTCCTGACCATGGTAACTTCCTGTGTCCTTTTTCAGACCGGAGCTTGCTACCAGACATGGCCCTCTCAGTGGACTCGTCTTGGCACCGGTGGCAGCGGCGAGTCAGAGATGGCTGCCCCCAGTCTCCGTCAGAAGCCACGCCGCTGCTGCTGGCAGAGAAGGAGACGCGGAACTACAACCCGGCGCAGCAGAGGGTCGTGTTCCCCAACAATCACGCGTTCCACCAGGACTGGGCGAAGTTCTCCAGGCGATACTCCAGCAACAGAATCTGCACAACCAAGTACACCCTCTTCACCTTCCTGCCCCAGAATCTCCTAGAGCAGTTTCACAGGTACAGGACCGCCTGGCTGAGCGCTGTGTGCTTTAACCATGCATTGGCCACTTGGGTGAATTCAGAAGTGTTGCTTTCTGGGCTGCCTTTCCTTTAATATCCAGACGCATGTGCCTTGGGAAGCTTTGTCGTTCGTTCACTTGCTCATGCAATGTTTATCAGTTTCTACTCGGTGTTAGACTCTGATGCTGGGAGGGATCGGGGGCAGGAGGAGAAGGGGACGACGGAGGGTGAGATGGCTGGATGGCATCACCGACTCAATGGACATGAGTCTGAGTGAACTCTGGGAAATGGTGATGGACAGGGAGGCCTGGCGTGCTGCGATTCATGGGGTCGCAGAGTCAGACACGACTGAGTGACTGAACTGAACTGAACTGACTCGGTGTTAGGTCTCTTGTGTTGTGTATTAGAGATATATGAGGGAGACACACACACACACACAAAGACACATTGTCCTGACTATGTTGACTAATGAAGGAAACCAGATGTTAATTTTAGGAATTATATGCATGCTAAGTCACTTCAGTCATGTCTCTTTGTGACCCTGTGGACTGTAGCCCACCAGGCTCCTCTGTCCATGGGATTCTCCAGGCAAGAGTACTGGAGCGGGTTGCCATTTCCTACCCTGGTGGATCTTCCCAACCCAGGGATTGAACCTGTGTCTCTTATGTCTCCTGTATTGGCAGTCAGGTTCTTTACCACTAGTGCCACCTGGGAAGCCCAGAAGTTATATAAATTGGTATAAGCTGTAATTCAGATAGGCACTTCCAATGAGAGGTATGTGTTGCTATTAGAATGAATACAAGAGAAATCAGGCCTAGTTAGGAAAGTCAAGGAAGACTTCCAGGAGGAAGGGACAGTGGAAGTCTAATCTGAAAGAAAAAAATGCATTAACCAAATGGAAAGAGGCAGAGAGAAGTCAGAAAAGGGAGCCAGAAGAATGTTCTTTCAGACAGACCTTTATGTGTGGAGGCACTGTGGCTAGAGGGAGCAAGATGTACCTTGGAAAGCTTAAAACTTGCAAGTCATTGTTTTGAGATAATATAGGCAAAACTACATTTTAATTATAAAGCAAAGTATGCATCCAGGCATTATCCTAAATTTTGTAATTATTAGCACCTACCATTTATCGAGCAACTACTATACTCTGGAACCCTCTATTGCATACATAGTAAATATCTTCCCACGTAATATGTATAGGAAACCTATAAAGTACGTAGTACTGTCTTCATTTTAGATGGATTTGACTTCAAAGCCCTTACCATGATGTTCGAGGTGACATTGAAAGAGAATGTCATATTAGTTCGTAACAGCTAGTAGTAGGGAAGAAATAGTGTGTCAACCATATTTTTCTTCTCCACAGTTTTCACTCACACCTTTCTTGCCCTCTCCAGATGGGCTAACCTCTATTTCCTGTTCCTGGTGATTCTGAACTGGATGCCCACCTTGGAAGTCTTCCACAGGGAAATCACCATGTTACCATTGGCCATTGTGCTGTTCATCATCATGGTCAAAGATGGCCTGGAGGACTTCAGGAGATACCGATTTGATAGACAGATAAACTGCTCCAACATCCAGATATACGAACGGTAAGGGCAAGTATTCCTCTGTTTTCTTTATGGCAAATGGATTGTGTAAACTTGTTAGCATCCTCAAAAAGCTGGTCTCTCTTCTCACTTTCATTTTTTTTAATTCACTTAATTCAATGATACTCAACCAGGGCTATTTTCCCATGCAAGGAACTTCTGAACTGTTTTGGAGACATTTTTGGTTGCCATATTGGGAAGGAAGGTCCTACTGGAATCTGGTGGGTAAAACCAAGGATGATGCTAAACATTTTACAATGTACAGGAAAACTTCCCACAACAAAGAGTATGATCCTGCCCAAAATTTCACTAGTGCTGAGATTTAGAAACCTTAATTTAACTCATGTAAACACCATATTAGGCCTTCCCTGGTAGCTCAGGTGGTAAAGCATCTGCCTACAATGCGGGAGATCTGAGTTCGATCCCTGGGTCGGGAAGATCCCCTGGAGAAGGAAATGGCAACCCACTCCAGTATTCTTGCCTGGAAAATCCCATGGACTGAGGAGCCTGGTAGGCTACAGTCCATGGTGTCGCAAAGAGTTGGACACGACTGAGTGACTTCACACTTTCTTTCTTTATAAATACCATATTATTAAACCTAGGATGTTACATTATTAAGAGGAGGATAGAAAGCTCAGGACTTAAACTCTAGGGATTTCCACTGTGGGCCAGAGGCTAAGATGCCATGCTCCCAATGCAAAGGACCCAGGTTCAATCCCTGGTCAGGGAAGTAAATCCCACCTTCTGCAACTGAAGATCTTGCATGCCACATTTGAAAGTCCCAAGTGTTATATGAAGATCTCAAGTGCCTCAACTAAGACCTGGCACAGCCAAATAGTAGACGGAGAGGTAGATAGTTTTTTTTTTTTTTCTTTAAGAATTAAACTCTGAAATTGACTGAATCATCTCAGGAGACCAACTTCAGGAACAGCTCTTTGAAGACTCATGAGAAATGTCTCCCAAACCAGAAAATATATACCATTTTTAGAGCATCTGTGGCTCTTGGCTGTAAATCCTTGCCTTTAGAACTTAACCAGGTAGGTTTTAGGACCCAGAGTTGGCACACCTGTTCTGGGCTGCCTGGGGTGGAAAAGGAAGCTACCTGTGAATGACGTCTGCATTCCAACAGGTGGAGTCTCAACAGGTAGAAGGAAGTAACCAGTGGATACACACCTGTTCTCTGCAAGCTCTTTCCTGTCATCCTTCTCCCTTAGTGTTTATATACCGGCTTTTTTATTTTTAGTTTTCCTTCTGAAAGTAGAGAAAAATTTTCAGCCAAGAAGGCAAGTCAAAGATGTCATCACTTGCTGGCAGCTAAACAATGGAAATGATCAGAAAAGAACCTCTTTTATGGGAAACTCGAGTGTCCTGCTATAAGAATTAGAGACAGGACTGAGCAGAGATGAGAAAGGAAGGCAAGAAAAGGCGGAAAAGGAAAGAAGACAAGAAACGGGTGGTGGTTTCCAACCTGCTCTTTGAAAGATGGGCCCACAAAGAGAACCCCAACAGACATTATCGTGGGAATCAAATCAAGACCAGCAAGTACACTGTGTTGTCCTTTATACCCAAGAACATCTTTGAGCAGCTGCACCGGTTTGCCAACTTCTATTTTGTGGGCATCGTGGTTCTGAATTTTATCCCTGTGCTCAATGCATTCCAGCCAGAGGTGAGCGTGATACCAATCTGTATCATCCTGGCGGTCACTGCCATCAAGGATGCTTGGGAAGACCTCCGGAGGTACAAATCTGATAAAGTGATCAATAGCCGAGAGTGCCTCGTCTATACCAGGTAAAGCCAAACACCCAGGGAAGTCTTGACCCCAGCTCTGATCTTTCTGTGGCTGCTGCCACCGCAGCAGCTGTTTATGAAAGGATGGGGTAGGGAGATAGCATTATTTTATTGTAGTGAAGCTGTTTGATTCTCCACAATGGGGAAAAACAGAAAACAAAAGAAACTGAGATTTGAGTCCATCATTTATTAAAACTAGGAGATCTTTATTTATGTGACATTTCCTTTGCTGTTTAAATGTGTTAGATGTTTAAGAATCTTGCATAAATTCACATTCATTTTGGTTGAGTGTGGCCATGAGTATGTTGGAGCATGTTTAGAGATCCTCAGAGAAAAGTGGCATCACTGTTTTTGAGGGGAGTAGTAGGCACAGTATTAGAGAATCAGCCCCGGACACACTACCCACATTGAACTCTGTCTCCATCAGTCATTAACTCTGTGTGACCTCAGGCAAGTGACCTAACCTCTCTGAGACTCATTTTGTCATCTGTAAAACTGGAACACTTCCTGAGGTGGTCATGAGAGTTGAGTGTAATAATCCTTATAAAGTACTTAGTGCTGCTCCTATTGTACGATAGTCAGTATACAAGCTGTCATGGCGTTATTTTTAGAATGTAAAACTCATATTAGCTTCATCAAGACTGCCCTTAAGCTCTCTCTCCAATGTCCCAACCCAAACAAAAATGGTTCACCACTTGTCTTGCCATGCTATATAACATAATTTTATATATGCTGTTGTTTTAGAAATACTCCATTGAGTCAATAGCCAGACTGGGTTGTTGGGAAAAAGACATGTTCCCAATCAGTAAGGGAAGATAGTCAAATTATCATGTATCTCAACTTTATGACAATTCCTATAGCCCAGAAAGAAGCAAGGGAATGGAGTCTGGGCTTGCAGTGAGATTTCAGTGACAAAGAGTGCTTTCTGGTCTGGCAATGAGACGCCTTAGATGAGTCAGTCAATTGCAGCAGGTGAGGGCTTGACTTTCTGCCAAGTAAGAATAAAGTCCATCTCTCTTGAGAAGCACCGTCGCTCTGACTTGTTCCCTCTGATACCATGGATCCCAGTTTAGCAGAAGTTGGTACTGTCACTCTGGTCCTTCTTGGGGTGAAAGGAGCTTGCTCCAGGGTGTGCCTCACAACTATTCAGGGGCTGCTGCTTTCTAAGAAGCCCTCTTCCCTGGGGAAAAACATGTAATTTATCGACTTAGAGCTGGCTGATGAGAGGGTTTAAGAGCCAGACTCCACTCAGAAAGTTGTAGCCTGGGGAAGATTCTCAGGATACCACGTAATGCAAGGGACTCAGCTGTCCTTCGGGCACCCCTAAGAGAACTTCCATACCCTCCCCTCAGCAAAAGATGAGCTTCTGGTTCCTGTGCCCGCAGGGCCGCAATTGCATACCTAAAAATATTAACCTGAAGCCTTGATGTTCTCACCCCTCCCCCCCCACCCCCCCCACCCCGCCAGATCTAACTGTTGAATGTGATTAGCACACTGAATACCTAGAGTTGAGATTGAATCATTCCTCAGCTTTGAATAAGGAAATTATTAAGAGAGAAAAAATAGCTGTTGCAGTGTGTCACTTTTCCCAAAGAGACTGTTTTTCTAAAGAAAGCATTGTTTCCGTCTTGTCACCATTCAACACCCTTCCCTCCACTGCCCCATTACCTTTGGTTTTAGGCTTTTTTTTTTTTCCTGTCTTTTTCCTTTGTTTCCTTTGTTGTTTTTCCCATAGAAGATGCCCTGTGAAGCAGGGACATGTGTGGACCTCAGTCAGCTTGGTCCTGCTCTCCCTGCTCTGTTCAGAGCATCCCATAAAAATGGGCCTGTTCTGGGGTAATTTCAGTGTCAGTCAGACTGACCTGTGCTGGGTGCTGGCCTGATACAGGCCAGGCTGTTATTCTGCTCTCAAAATAACTTCCAGAAGAACAGCAATAAATGGAGGTGATAACAATCCAGAGAAAAAGACATTTATTCCCAGGCCACTGGTAGAGAGGGACATAAAGGTTTTTTTTTTTTTTTTTCCAAACATATAATATCATTTTATTTTTTTTCTTAATAATATAATTTCAGAGATATCTTCTCAAAATTGTTACATATCAATGTTTAGTAATAATAATGGGTTTGATCATTCTTAATTATTTTAGTGAATCATAGTTTAACCCAGAGAGTATTTGAAAACCAGAATCTAAGTTCAGTTTATTTCAATACTTAATTATCATAGTTGTCAGGACTTAAAAATTACTTTGGGAATGCTTATATCATGCTATATGTACTGGGGAAGACTTTTTGGTTATTGATAATATAAATACAAATTATTATTTTTTTCAACTGAACTGTAGTTAATTCACAGTCTGTTAGTTTCAAGTATACAGCAAAATGATTCAATTTATACATATCTATGTATTCTTTTTCAGATTCTTTTCCATTTATAGATTATTACAAGATGTTGAGTATAGTTACCTCTGTTATATAGTAGGTTCTTATTGTTTACATAAGGGGGTTTTGTGGTAGTATTTCCCAAAGTGTGTTCAGTGGAATGATGGTGATAGGAAATGGTCTCTGGGAAAAAAAAATTCATGAACAGAGAAATGTACACTGGCCCTCCTAGACCCATGGTTCATGAAAGACTAAGAAAAGGTTACAACAAGTCTGTTCATCTTTGGTTAACTTGGTGTTGTTCCAAACTTGTAAAATCTTGGAAAGATTTTATAGTATCTCAATTTGGGAAATTTTAATTTTTCCACGATTATGAAGTAATTGACTATAAGGACCAGACAATGGATTGAATGGAATAGACTGAATATAAAAAAGAAAGCAATATTATTGACATACTGATTGATGGCGACTGACACTTGATATGAATGCTAGGATCAACAGGGAGTGGTGGGAACTGTGGCAAACTGAGACAGGGCATGCATTCATCTTAGGAGACAGAACTGGCCACTGAGCTCCAGCTGCTTACCACGTGGAAAAACAGGCCTAATGTTGCCAGATTGTTTGAATGTTATTAGGGGAGCTAGAAATTAATAGTTTTATTTGAAATAGCCTGATTTTTTTTGGAATGGGGGCTGTCCTGTAACTTTGTTGCTTTGTGCTAAGTCTTTGTTGCTTTGCATAGGCTTTCTCTAGTTGTGCCACGCAGGGACTACTCTTTATTTTGATGTGTGGGCTTCTTATTGCAGTGGCTTCTCCTGTTGCGAAGCACAGGTTCTAGGGGCACAGGCTTCATAGTTGCAGCCCACAGGCTCATAGTAGTGGCTCTGGGCCCTAGAGCGTGTGAGCTTCAGTAGTTGTGGCACTCAGGCTCAGTATTTGTGGCTTTTAAGCCCTAGAGCACACAAGCTTCAGTAGCTGTGGCAGACTGAGTTGCTTCTTGGCATGTGGGATCTTCCCTGACCAGGGACTGAACCTGTATCCCCTGCAATGGCAAGTGGATTCTTACCACTGTGCCTCCAGGCAAGTCCTGAAATGACCTGATTTTTTAAGTGTTGACAACTGATACATTTTCAAAAACTTCAGACCTATTTTATTTGACCTAAAATTCTTACTTTGCCTTTGAGCCCCCTAATTTGTAACTTTCACTTTATAATATCATAGGAAGTTGGAATCGCTGCAAAAGAATAATTAGATTCTCCTTTTGAGATTTATCTTCAGTAAGGGAACATCTCTGTAGAGAGGTGGTATGAACTTGAAGCAAGAACGCAGCCTTGGTGTCAGAAGGCCTATACTCTAGGCCCAGATCTGTATCTAACTACTAGTGGTAGCTTAGAAAAGTCCTTGAAATCTTTGGGTCTCAGCTTCTACTTTTGTAAAACCTGGAAGTCAGACTAGATCTTGTCCTGTGGGATGAACTTTGAAACAACAGAATCAACAGCCAATTAAACCTGGAAAATAATAATTACTTTATAAACCTCGAGTCAAACAAATGAACATTAATAATAAAGATTCTGGGAGAACCTTCAGTAAGGAACTATCCAACTTTATTGAACTGTTGAGTCAGTTGAGATACTCTTTACGGCAAGAAGTGGAAACCTCAGCTCAAACACTTTCAAACAATGAAAAGATTTTGTTTCTTCAGTTCAGTTCAGTTCAGTCGCTTTGTCGTGTCCGACTCTTTGCGACCCCATGAATCGCAGCATGCCAGGCCTCCCTGTCCATCACCATCTCCTGGAGTTCACTCAAACTCGCGTCTATCAAGTCAGTGATGCCATCTAGCCATCTCATCCTCAGACGTCCCCTTCTCCTCCTGCCCCCAATCCCTCCCAGCATCAGAATCTTTTCCATGAGTCAACTCTTCCCATGAGGTGGCCAAAGTACTGGAGTTTCAGGTTCAGCATCATTTCCTCCAAAGAAATCCCAGGGCTGATCTCCTTCAGAATGCACTGGTTGGATCTCCTTGCAGTCCAAAGGACTCTCAAGAGTCTTCTCCAACACCACAGTTCAAAAGCATCAATTCTTCGGCGCTCAGCCTTCTTCACAGTCCAACTCTCACATCCATACATGACCACTGGAAAAACCATAGCCTTGACTAGAAGGACCTTTGTTGGCAAAGTAATGTCTCTGCTTTTCAATATGCTATCTAGGTTGGTCATAACTTTTCTTCCAAAGGAGTAAGTGTCTTTTAATTTCATGGCTGCAGTCACCATCTGCAGTGATTTTGGAGCCCCAAAAAAATAAAGTCTGACACTATTTCCACTGTTTCTCCATCTATTTCCCATGAAGCGATGGGACCAGATGCCATGATCTTCATTTTCTGAATGTTGAGCTTTAAGCCAGCTTTTTCACTCTCCTCTTTCATCAAGAGGCTTTTGAGTTCCTCTTCACTTTCTCCCATAAGGGTGGTGTTATCTGCATATCTGACGTTATTGATATTTCTCCTGGCAATCTTGATTCCAGCTTGTGCTTCAAGTCACTACAAATGTCCTGAGGTGGGCAGGTGATCCGGCATAGTTCAGTCAATTGGTGATATGCTAGCTGCAGCACTTAGCTGTCCTTTTCATTTAGTCCCCCTCTATGCCATCTTTACCCTCAAGCAGATTTCCTTCATGGTAATGAGATGACTGCAGCAGCTCCAGCCTTCACATCTACATAAAATAACCCACAAAGGGAGAAACAAAAGGACTTTTGGAGGCATTCTCAGAAGGTTCAGGAAGTTTACTCCCCAGATCTTCTTTACCTCTTAGTACCTCCTAGAACCCCAGTGGGCCACATACCCATCCCTTAACCAATCCTTGTGAGCAGGAGCTGAGATTATTCTAATTAGATTATAACTGAGTCACAGAGCCCAGGAAGAAGGTTCACCTCCCTGAAAGCATATGGGCTTCCCAGGGAAGGTGAAAAATCCTAACGAAAACATGAGTTATCTCCAAGAGAAGGAGGAGCCAATGTTGGAGAGGCCACCTCCATGTCCTCAGTACCGTCACCTTAAAATATTTCTGAGCTTCAAGTCCTTGTGAATTATTTTCCACATATTAACAGGAACAGACACACTTTGGAACATTCTGTAATATAAATCCCTAAAGTTCTTCCAACCCTGAAGTGGATTAATTCTATGAAAGACCCCAGAATAGCAAGCCAGAAAATGTTAGATAAATAACTGATGGTGCGGAGCATTCACTTCTACCATTCGATGGCATATGACAGAATTTCAGGCAAAGAATACAAGATCTAAGAGGACATTTTTTTTTTAAAGCTTATATCTCAAGTACTAGTTCTATCCATTTTGTCTCTGATTCACACATTTGAGAAACTGATGTCAAATGTCTTCATTTTTGTGCGGTTGAATACTAGGACCTTTAGAATTTTGCTCCCCTTAATCCCATGCATCATCCAGCCTAGACTTATTTATACTGTGAGAAAATCTTTCTGCAAACAGCAGAATCCTTGTTAACAGAATTACAATCCTGTTAGAGCATTTTCTTTTAATATAGCCACTGTGCTTGTGGTCTTAAGGTGACCCATTAATCAGATTTATGGAATGACTTCAAGGAGAGATTAGCTTCAGAATTGTATTAGCTTCGTTTCTCCCAGGGCTCAATTTAATGAATCTAGAAACCATACCCAGCAAGAGATTTGCAATTTTCCATTGAGCTTAATACATTTTTATTGGTATTCAGAAAACAGGCAAGAAGGAAGCAGAAGTGGAAAGCAACAAAATCCATGAAGGTTTTTGTCACCATATTGTAATGCAGTAAAAGCCTCTCAGTGTTTCAGCAGCCAAGCACAGACTTATTCATCCATTCAGCAGGTCTCAAGTAGGGACCAAGTGCGTGTGTGTTAACATGAAGACCCTTTGAGCCTCAAAGGGCTCTCGGTCCATAGGTCATGAGGAACTGGTAAACAACTACAGTGTCCCCTGCCTGTGGATAGAGGGTCACAGTCATGCATGGGCTGCAAGGACACATCTGCCTGCCAAAAATATCAGAGCCAGCCAAGGGAAGCCTTCCCTGAAGAGGTGACATTTCAAGAGGTCATTGAAGGATGAGCAACTTTCAAACAGGCAGAGAAAACACGTCAGCTCACAGCCTGACATGTCACCCAAAGGTGGTACATGTGACTTATTCTGGTACCAAAAGACCAGGATCAAGAGATGTCAGGAGCTTAGGTGAGAAATGGTTCCATTTAGAAAGTTTTATTTCATTTTATTGGCCACGTTTGAGCAAGCTCCATGATTTGATGATGGACAGGGAAGCCTGGCGTGCTGCAGTTCATGGGGTTGCAAAGAGTCAGACACGACTGACAACTGAGCTAAAGTGGCCACGCTGTGCAGCTTTTGGAATCTTAATTCCCTGACCAGAGATCAAACCTGGGCCCAGAACAGTGAAAGCTCTGAGTCCTAACCACTGGACTGCCAAAGAATTCCCTGCAAACTTTTAAATTCTGACTTTTTACCAAAAAAAGATGACATGTGAGAGAGCTTGAAAGTAACAGAGCTATAAAAACAACCAGACGGTACAGTTCCAGAGGAGGGCGCATAAAGTGGCCTCCACAAGATGTTTAAAATGGGACGTCTTACTGGACACTTGGAGTCAAGGACTTCGGTGTCACACCTGGGCTTGTTTCAGAACTGCCACTTCCTAAATGCGTGGACATTTGTAGTTACATGATCCCTGCAGCCTCCATTTCATCTTCTGTAAAATGCGACCAGTGTTAGCACCTGTCTCCCAGTGTCATATGGATTGAATGAAATAATCCTTATAAACTGTTAACTCAATGTCTGTACTATAATTAGCACTACATTATTTTTTTTTAATTTCCAGTCACTTCAATGCTAATTTTTTCAAAACCAGGTCTAACCTGAACCTTCATTTTCCTTGCTACATTCTCCACACATACAACTGAGAAATTGCCTGTTTTTTTGGCATAGGTCAAAGGCATTCACTGAATCACATTTTCCATTGAGCAGGGTAACCATGTTTTAAAAGTAGAACCTGCGTTCTGTTCTCTCATTTCCCTTTTATGTGGCAGGACTTAAAATCTGAATTTGGGAAACCCTTCTAGAACCTGGACCTCTCTCCCCCAAACCCTTTCCATAGCACTCCTGAGTACACACAGACTGAGATTTAGATTATACAAGGGATTTAGGTGGCTTCATCTGTCCTAGAGCCCAGGCCAATTATCCCAACCCAACTTCTAACACATGGTATTCTACATTAGAATATCATATTCGTGTGGCTCTTAATATTAATAGCTATTTAATCCCCATGCTATTATTATTTCCTCCGTATACCATCCCTCTGGTAAACCCAAAGGTAATGGAATGATGGACAGGGTAGAATTGAGGCTTTACCAGGGCCATCTGAACATCAAAATACACTCATAAATTTTTCACCCTAAAGCTACTTTCCTGGGTTTGCTTTAAGTGTTATATGAAGTAATGCATGTAAAATGCTTAGTAAAGTGGCTGGCATTCAGTAGCCATCAGCAAATGTTGGCTAAGATACTACTAAGGTTAGTTCTATAACCTTGATAGCCAGGAGTCACCATAAGCTTGATCCAAGTGAAGTGACAGTCAGTCGCATCCAACCCATTGCTACCCCCATGGACTGTATAGAATTATCCAGGCCAGAATACTGGAGTAGGTAGCTGTTCCCTTCTCCAGGGGATCTTCCCAACTCAGGGATCAAACCCAGGTCTCTCACATTTCAGGCAGATTCTTTACCAGCTGAGCTACCAGACAAATCCAAGGGAGTAAGAAAGATGGACCATTGGCTGGGGATTTGAACTGCATGGAAGAAGACAAACTCTTAATCATAAAGCTTGAATCCAAGCGCTAATAACAAAGCAAAATAGGTCTGCGGGAAGAATCTGAAAAATGCACATAACAGAAACATAATGTCATTTGAGGCATGACCTTTAAACGTGCCACTGGCTGGAGTTGATAGACCAGCAGACCGCTGCATCCACCCTGAGGCTCTTTGCTCTGATTTGGCACCAGCCAAATAGACGCCCTCTCTGAAGCATTGGTTTTGCAAGGGCCCACCCCACTCCCACAGCCTCACCCTGCACTCACAGTGGGCCATAAACTATTTGGGCCAATTCAGCTTATCATGTCAGGTTTGAATGCATTAGGTTCTCCCCCAAATTCAATGGGGAGAAGAATCATAAAACAAGAATCCCGGTGTCCCCAAACCTCTGGACTCCTGTCAACAGGCATGATTTGTATCTGAGCGGATGACGATTTATAGCCTCTGTCTCACCATGATGGAGCTCACAATTCCAAAAGCTGAGGCTCCTGTTCTCAACCCCTGTTCCTGGCTTCATTTATGCCACCAGATGCTGAGGCTTCATCTGCTTTGTATTCACTCTCCAACAGAACCAAGAGACCACGTGGAGCCGGGAAGCGCCCACAGCTGTCATTCCTGTGTCCTGGTAGATGTACCTGTGTGACCTTACACAAGTTGGATAACCTTTCTGGGCCTAAGTTTCCTTGTCTATGAAACAGAGATAGCAGTAATAATACAATAAAAGTAGGCAGTTAAATGGTAATATAGGTTAAGTGCCATAGGCCTTAGTTTTTTAGGAAACCAACAAATTGTCTATCAGAGTGGCTGTTCCATTGTACCATTCAAAATGGCTGTGCCATTCCTACAAACAATGTATGAGACTGCCTATTGCTCAGCTTCCTCACCTGTTTTTTTTTTTTTTTTTTTAAACTTCTTTTTGGGCTTGGGGAAAATGTTTGGATTTTTAAAGTTTCTTTAAATGTGTTTGCACATTATGTGTCTGAACCCAATTCATGAAATGTAATCACAGACATAAAGTGGGCATCCCAGTAGCATGAAGAAGAAAATGCTGTGTTGTTAGTGTTCAGGATTTGTGTATTTGCCGGGGTCCAGCCCCGGTGGATCCAGGGAATTCTAAGGGTGGACGGCGTCGGCGTGGAAAACTTATTTGTTTAGAGATAAGATTAGATTAGGAAGAAAATAGATTAGGAAAAAATAGATTAGGAAGAAAATAGATTAGGAAGAAAATCTCGAGACAAGAGGTTTGCACCATCTACGTAGGGCCACCAGCATCTGTTTGAATATCAGAGAGTGCCCCTCCTTGGGCTCTCTCTCTTACGGATCTTAGAAGCTGGGACAAATAAGTAGACATGATGAGCCTCACTGCTCCAGGTGGGAATTCAGCCGGAAAAAGAAAAGAACGACATGGGGAAGCCCAGCATCGGTGCAAGACTCCAAAAACTATTTTTCAAAATCAGCTTATATACCCCAAGTTGTACATAAAGAAAAAGAGTTATGCAGGGGCAGCAGTCCTGACCCTCATTGAGACAAGGCTTTCTTTTTGCATACCCTCCCGTATACAAAAGGTCTCAGGTGGCTTACATTATCTTCTGGCCAAAAGGCTTGTTAACGTTTTTATGGCTCTCTTCCTGGATAATTGTCCAGAAAACTCCTTTTCCCTAGAAGTGTTTCCTCTTTACTCTGCATCACCCTCAAAGTACAAAAAAGTTACGTTCCTATAGAACAAAGTGCAGTGGGTTATAACAAAGAAAGTACTTAACTCAAAGATCTAGTGTTGCTAATACCAGGTCTACTACCTGTTTTTCTATATACCAACTATACCTAAAAATAAAAGATATGAGAATTTGGCAGCAAGTATTGGCTCAACAAGTGAAACCTTTAATTGGTCCTATTCTAATGATTTTGACTCCTCGGGAATCCTCGACATTCCTAGGATGTTTTATGCTTCCTGTGCCCCCGACAGTGGGGAGGCCTCAAACAATCACATGCGCAGCCTGCAGGCAGGCTAGAAAGCCATCAGAGGGGTTTTTGGATTGAAACACTCTTTCAAATGCAGAAGACGAAAGCCCTGAATTGACTTTTTCCAGAGACTGTCAGAAGAGTGGAAAAGCAGGCAGATTCTTATTTTTGGGGGGGTGGATGCTCAGGAAATTCCAGGGGGAAAAACTGAGGTCTGATTAGCCTTGCCATCAGAGCTCTGCCACATGACCTTGTCACGGGTGGAATTCCTCACACTGGCTCCCGGCATGTATTCAAATAGGGATGTACGATATCTCATTTTAATTTGCATTTCTCTGATGACATATGATGTGGAGCTCTTTGTATGCTTATTTGACATCTGTATATCTTCTTTGTTGAGGTGTCTGTTTAGGTCTCTTGTCCATTTTTTAATTGGGTTGGTCGTTCTTATTGTTGAGTTTTAAGAGCTTTCCTGGTGGCTCAGATGGTAAAGAATCTGCCTGCAATGCAGGAGACCCAGGTTTGATCCCTAGAGAAGGGAATGGTTACCCACTTCAGTATTCTTGCCTGGAGAATCCCATGGACAGAGGAGCCTGGTGGGCTACAGTCCATGGGGGTCACAAAGAGTCGGACACTGAGTGACTAACACTTAAGAGTTCTTGTATGTTTCAGATAACAATCCTTTATCAAATGTGTCTTTTGCAAAACACATATTTTGTCCCAGATAGTGGCTTGTGTTCTCCTTCTCTTACCATCATTTTTCATATAACAGAAATTTTTGATTTTAATGAAATCCCACTTATCAATTACTTCTTTCATGAATAGTGCCTACGGTGCTTACCTGAAAAGTCATCGTCATACCAAAGGTCATCTAGGTTTTCTGCCATGTTGTCTTCTTGGAGTTTTATAGTTCTGCATTTTATGTTTAGGCCTGTGATCCATTTTGAGTTGATTTTTGTGAAGAGTACAAGATCTGTGTCTGGATTCTATTTTGTTCTTTTTTTTTGTCATTTGAATGTCCACTTGTTCCAGCACCATTTGTTGAAAAGATTATCTCTGCTCAGTTATATCGCCTTTGCTCCTTTGTCAAAGGCCAGTTGACTATAATTATGTGAATCTATTTCTGGGCTATCTATTCTGTTCTGTTGATCTATTAGTCTGTTCTTTGGCCAATACTGCGCTGTCGTGATTACTGTAGCTTTATAGTAAGTCTTAAAGCTAGTTGGCCTTTTTTGGCTCTTTATATTTAGAACTCTTCATAGTTTTTCAACATCCTCAAAAACTTGGTGGGAAGCCCTGATTTTAAGGATATGTATTTCTGAGAATTTGCCCAGTAACCAGCATTCAGAGTCCTTAGTCTTCCATAGGCTAAATTTGGCCCTTCTTTTGGGGCTTGGGGAAAATGTTTGGATTTTTAAAGTTTCTTTAAATGTGTTTGCACATTATGTGTCTGAACCCAGCTCATGAAATGTAATTACAGACATAAAGTGGGTATCCCAATAGCATGAAGAAGAAAATGCTGGGGCAACAGTGGTGGCTAGCCTTCCCCATAACATTAACAATCATTGTCATCAGCAGCATAAAAGCAGCTTGTATTTAGTGAGTCCTTACTAAGTGCAAAACTGAGCTCTCAGTCCCTTGCCTGGGTCATCTCACTAATCCCTTTAAACACCCTCTGAGGCAAATACATGTATTACCTTCAACTGAAGATAGTCTCTGAAAGATTAAGTTACTTCCCCAAGGTCACTCAGGTAGTAGTGGTAAAGTTGAGATTCAGGCCCACTCTTAGTCCCTGTACTGCACTCATTCTCACTGGCTTCCCCTTTCACCCTGGGGTAATAACACAGACTCTGGCTTTGGCGTGTGACATGCCAGCTTCTTGAAGAACAGTCCAGGCCAGCTCATCCTATACCAGGTGGGAAATCCTACAGACAACTAAGCTTCCTGATAAATCCCCTCTACTCTAGTTCCTTAAAACATAAGACCTTCATGTGTGTGCATGCTAAGTTGCTTCGGTCATGTCCAACTCTTTGCGACCCCACCAGGCTCTTCTGTCCATGGGATTCTCCAGGCGGGAATACTGGAGTGGGTTATCATGCCCTCCTCCAGGGGATCTTCCTGACCCAGAGATTGAACCCACGTCTCTTATGTCTCCTGCATTGGCAGGTGGGTTCTTTACCACTAGTGCCACCTGGGGAACCCCAAACCCACATAGTACTTGAGAAATGGGACCTTAAACACCCTCTCCTCCTCCATTCCCCACCTTTCACCTGCTTCCCCACAGGATCTAGTTGTTTACAAACCTCTCATGCTGTTTATTTACCTCTTAATAAGCCCTAATTCCTCTCAGAAAGCCATTTAGCACTGCACCACTTAATTTCTCCCCGAGGCAGAATCTGCCAGATGGAGTCTTTGTCCGCAGCCATGTTGATTTGTCTTATTTTTAAACAGCAGTGAACATGCCACGAAACTAAAATAGCAATCAGTTCCCAGGTGTGGACTCACTGAGCATGTGGGAAACGATCGGGAGCGTGTGGACGTGTCCACCCGGGGCATCTGTTCCAAATGGGCTGGATTAACCAGGGAATGACTCCCGCAGGTGGCTCCCAGCCAGCTGCTGGCCACATCTGGGCAGCCCTCGGTGCAGAAGCACACCACTTTTCTGCCTCAGTGGGATTCAGCCACTCAGCACCTCCTGGGGCTGGATCCCAGGGCTGTGCACCCTTGCCTTTTCCACAGTTATATTTCTAACAGTTGAGACAGAGTGGGTCCCCAGGGAATCCGAAAATCAGCACAGAATAACCCAGTGCAAGAAGGAAATGTCTCCAATGTCACTTTTTTTCATCCCCAAATTCCTATAAAATCTAACTCCATTTCTATAACATTACTATGTTTGGGTCAATCGATATAAATGTAATTCAAATTCTATACCAGCTAAATTACTAAATTATGTCCCCCCCCCAAAAAAAAAAAATTTAAACACCCTCCCCCAAATCTGTTGCTTCCATAGCTTCTGTGCTCCTGGACACACGACAGGATATATGCCTGCGGGTGTATGAGCCTCTGTTTGAGCAGCATGACCTGGAGGTGGGCAATCTCTGTTTGGGGGAGGGTAAGCCTACAACAGGGACTGAGAGTGTTCTTCAGCACTGTGTGTCATCTTAAGGAAGAGAAGATTACATCTAAAGGAAGCCCAGGTGATTGTTATCAGGACAGCAGTACTGAACAGGACCTCCCTGGGATCCAAGGAATGATGGAATAAAGCCAGAGACCAGCCTGATGTGTAGCTTCTTGTGTGGTTCCATTGATCTTGCGATACCTATCATCACCATGGGAACTGACAAGACAACACTCCAGCCTAACTCACAGAAGTGACTCCTCGTAATTATCTATATAGATATAGATATTTATGTTCCATAATTCATCTGCATAACCTCCATCTTCCATTCTCTTAATAACTCACAACTCATAATAAGTAATGCATGTGTGCTCAGTTGTGTCCGACTCTCTGCGACCCTATGGACTGTAGCTCTCGAGGCTCCTCTGTCCATGGGGTTTTCCAGGCAAGGACACTGGAGTGGGTTTCCATTTCCTCCTCCAGTAATAAACAGTGGAGTCCTTTGTTAGAAGGAAGAAGAATGAGATTCCATATTGATGGGTGCAGGTGTGTTGGCCTGCCTTTGGTATGTCTACGTATATGGCACTCACTCCCAACTAGCTTTTGCAAACCTCCTGAAACATCATTCTCTGAAAGTATTGGCAATTAGAATATTGCTCAGAGTCAGTGCTGTTCTCATGAAATCCCATCTCAAGTACCAAGCAGGGTGCTGAGGTCACCTTTGGGAGTGGGCCATTCCCAAAGGACAGAAGTCAAAGGCGAGAAGTGGAGAAGAATATAGACAAGTTGAATGGCAATCGTTTGGTACACTTTTGCTGTACTGTTCAAGAATCTTTTTTTTTAAGTGCCCTCTCACAAAAGGGGAAAAAAGAAAAAACAATAGAGAAAGCCTCCCTCCTTCACCACGTAAGATCCTTTTCCCATGGAAAGTATCTGCCATTCCAATTTCTGTAAGTTACCTTATGTTTGGACATTTAACAGGTGTTCCCGAGGCTACTCTAAAGAAAGAAAGTCTTCCTGAATCAGCATGTAAGTGTTTCTCTGAAATGGCAGTGAGAAACAAATCTGGGAAAACTACCTCTATTCTTCATGGTAAAAAAAAAAATTAGAAATAACATAGAGAAGCAGGAGAGCATAAAACAAGCCGAGGGAATGAAAAGGGCTTAGAAACCTACTTTTTCCATTAAAAGAATTACTGAAATGCTGCAGATGCACTGCCCTCAAAATGCTCAGAAGTGGTCTCCATTGGGACAATATTGCCCACCAATTAGTTTAACCAGTGGCTGCTGCGCTGTGGGCACTTCCAAAGAATTCTATGGGTCTTGAGAGTTTTAAGACTGCTCCCTAATTGCAATTCCTGATTATTTTATAGACTTTGATCAGATCTTCTCTTGGATGGCCTTCCAAAAGGCTTCCAAAGGATATACATCTATTTCAGGAAAGTGGGGGCAGTCCTTCACACAGATCTTATATGACAAGGAAAATGCAGTCTTAGGAGGGCTTGCTCAGGGTTTTCTAGAGTGCCCCAAAGAAAGAGAAAGCTCAAACCTTTATCTTCAGTCTGAGGAGAAAAGTGACATGCCAGTCATATCTCTCTGTCTGTGGAAGAGTGGTCTTGTCATGCCCAGGGCAGCTCAGATTTCTACAGAAACAGAAGCAACAGCATGCCCAGAGGGGCTCAGCATCCATGGAGAAAAACAGCAAAGGAGAGCTGCCTTTCCAGGCCTGGCTGGGCTCAGAGATGTTCACCTGCAAGCCAGCTGAGCCTAATTCAAAAGAACCACATCTGGAATATAAGGTTTGGTCCCAAATCTCACATTTAAAGAGATTTCCATACAGTCTTAAAAGAGCCCTCACTTCTGGACAGATCTGGAAACTATGCCACCCATAATAATTGAGAGCACTTAGAAAGTTAAATTTGACTTGGTAAGTCCAAAAGGCTTCAGAGCATGCCTGATGAATACTTCAAAATATTTCTTAAATGGTAAGAGATGGAATAAATCAGATTGCCTGGGAGAACGGAATGAGTTCAATATTTGGTTAATCAAAAGGAAGAATTTGTAAAATGAGGGTTCTTGGAGATGAAATGTATTGCCTTGGGGAATAACGAGTCTTTTTGCTGGGGGTATAATAGCTGATGCTGCCATTTCACTGGAGAAGAAAGAGGGGAATGTCTTCGAGGAGGTAGGATACCTGTGCAGCAGTAAAAACTGGGTTTGGGGTCAAGGTGGACCCAGACTCAGGGTCCAGCTCTGTTTTTGTAAAACTTTGGGAAATTTCTTCTAAACCCTCCATTCCCTCTTTGTGAAATGGGTATAATAATGTCTTCTATATTATAATGAAAGCAAATGAAATATTAATTTATACCAGTGCTTGGCATGGTAGAAATGCTAGATTCACAGTTGTTGCTGCCCCGATCATTGTGTAAGCTCTGATGAATTGGATGGGAAGAGCAAGTGCATCATTTCTCAGACTTCTTTAGCCCTCTGACCCTGTGATCAGTATGGGGCCCATCCTGTCAATGTTCCTGGTGCTGTCTCCCTAATTCCCTGTTTCCTATTTCAGCACCTTCAGATCTTCCTAGACAGTGGGCTATATTCTCACCTTTCTAATGCCACGCTCCACCTATATAACCAGAAGCCATATGTCCCATTCTCCAGTCTTTTATGGCCCTGCTTTCCTCAGTGATAACTGGGTATTCTGGGAAGTGAAGTTTATAAAGAATATGATGTTAATATGAATATATGGTCACCTTCTCCTTTAAATTTTTTCTCCTGCCAGGATGCAAGGGCTGAGCACAGCAACCAGTCAAGAGCCAGCCGTCAGTCAAAACTCCACATGGTCATCAGGAGAGATCTTTACTAGTGGGATACCATAGATCATGCTTAGCTTTTCTAGAGATGATGCTAGTGGTCATTTGGGGCATGTAGAATACAGAGCAGTCTTGTGACAGGTTGATTGGGGGATATTAGTACGGGGAGGGGGACTTTTCCATTCATTCATTTATGTTTTGAGAACCTTAACATACTCTCTGATCCCTGTCTTTCTCCCACCCCAGGAAAGAGCAGAGCTACGTGCAGAAGTGCTGGAAGGATGTACGTGTGGGAGACTTCATCCAGATGCAGTGCAACGAGATCATCCCAGCCGACATACTCCTCCTCTTCTCCTCGGACCCCAGTGGGGTCTGCCATCTGGAAACTGCCAACTTGGATGGAGAGACTAACCTCAAACAGAGGCGGGTTGTGAAGGGCTTCTCACAGCAGGTAGGGCTCTTTCTAAGATAAGGTCTTTAACTGGAGGGCCAGGGGAAGATGTCAGCCAACTCTACTTGGAAATTGGATTCAATCTGGTGGGTAGAGGAGAAGGTAGTAGATGCCTCCTTTCCCACGCATTTTGTTGTTGTTTTCAGTCACTGATTCATGCCCGATTCTTTCTAACCCCATGATCTATAGCACGCCAGGGTCCACACCAGGGTTCATATCCTTCAGAGTTTGCTCAAATTCATGTCCATTGAGTTGGTGGTGCCATCCCACTATCTCATCCTCTCTCAGCCCCTAATCCTCCTGCCCTCAATCTTTCCCACATCAAGGTCTTTTCCAATGAGTCAGCGCCTCGCATCAGGTGGCCAAAGTATTGGAGCTTCAGCATCAGTCCTTACAATGAATATTCAGTGTTGATTTCCTTTAGGATTGACTGGTTTCATCTCCTTGCTATCCATGGGACTCTCAAGAGTCTTCTTCAGCACCATGGTTCAACAGTATCAACCCTTTGGCACTCAGCCTTCTTTATGGTCCAACTCTGACATCCATACATGACTACTGGAAAAACCATAGCTTTGACTAGATGGACTTTTGTTGGCAAAGTGATGTCTCTGTTTTTTAGTACTCTGTCTAGGTTTGTCATAGCTTTTCTTCCAAGGAGCAAGTGTCTTTTAATTTCAAGGCTGCAGTCACAAAATCTTTCCAGCAACTCTCTGAGATAAACATCATCCCCTTCTCACAGATGGGTAAACTGAGGCTTGGGAAAGTAAATAACTTGCTGAAACCCTCAGAGTCCTTAATAGGGGACCCATGTGTTTAGCTGAAGAAACTGCTCTTTGCTCTAAACCAAGGAGTCTAGTATCTGCTCAGTTACTTTTGAGACCAGCCCACTTTTCTGTGCTTATCCGATCCCCACTCATCCTGTCCAGATCAGCTCCAGCAATTTCTCCCTCTATGAATTTTTTCTAGTACTCCTTTGACACCAGCATAAAAGCAGCAAGGTATCATGAATTGTTTTTCCATTTTGTATGTCTTACCTTCGTGACAGCACTGAAATGTCTTTAAGAACAGGGAATGATCATCAACATTTTAATTTAATCTCTGCTTATGTGTATGATACTTTGGACATCATAGAGAAATCATGATTGTTTTGTGGTTAAGAACCCAGGCTCTAGAGTCTGGCGGAGCTGAACTCAAAGCCCAACCCTACCATTTATTAACTGCCTCACCCTTTATTCCCTCATCTGGAAAATGGACACAAAAATAGTATCCTTTCTACAGCATGCTTCTGAGGACTGAATTGTTACTGAACCAAACTTGATTCTGCTTGCCCATGTGCTGCAGAGTCAGTCTACTGATGCTGGGTCATAGTGAAGGAAAACACAGCATTTATTCTAAGGCTTCATACAAGTAGTCCGGGATAGCTAGTGCTCAGAAGGCCCAAATTCCCTGATGGGTTTCCAGATAACATTTTTGTTTAGTTAATTTTTATTGGTGTATAGTTGCTTTACAATGTTGTGTTAGTCTCTACTGTACCACAAAGTGAATCAGTTATACATATACATGTATCTCCTCTTTTTTAGATTTCTTTTTCATTTAGGTCACAATAGACCACTGAGTAAAGTTCCCTGTGCTATACAATACGTTCTGATTAGTTATCTATTTTATACATAGTATCAATAGTGTGTTTGTCAATCCCAATCCCCCAATTCATCCCACCCACCCTTACCCGCTTAGTTTCCAGACGTTTGCTCTCTGTGCCTGTGTCTCTTTGAGGTGAGGTGAGGTGAAGTCACTCAGTCGTGTCCGACTCTTTGCGACCCCATGGACTGTAACCTACTAGGCTTCTCTGTCCATGGGATTCTCCAGGCAAGAATACTAGAGTGGATTGCCATTTCCTTCTCCAAGGGATCTTCCCGACCCAGGGATCGAACCCGAGTCTCCCACATTGGAGGCAGACGCTTTAACCTCTGAGCCACCAGGAAAGACGTGTCTCTTTTCTGCTTTGCAAATAAGATCATCTATACCATCTTTTCTAGATTCCACATAAATGTGTTAATACACAGTGTTTGTATGACGGTCTCTCGGTGCATCCACATCTCTGCAAATGACCCAGTTTTGTTCCTCTTTATGGCTGAGTAATATTCCATTGTATATATGTACCACATTTTCTTTATCCATTCCTCTGTTGACAGACATTGAGGTTCCTTCCATGTCCTGGCTACTGTAAATAGTGCTGCAGTGAACACTGGGGTGCATGTGTCTTATTACAACTTTCTCTGGGTACATCCCCAGTAATAGGATTGCTGGGTCATGTGATAGTTCTATTTTTAGTTTTTTAAGGAACAGAATGGCATTCTTAAAGCCTAAGTAAGGGAAGGGGATAGGGTATGTGATCAGCTCATGCACAATTCTCTCATTGGTTGGTGGTAAGATAACAGGGCAGTATCACAAGGGTTATCAATCCATAGTCCCCTGGGCTATGTGCTATAGACCTCGGGGCTATGTCCTCATGGTCATTAAGCAATTCACATCTTCCCTTTGGTGGGGGTTTTTATGTCAACAACTCAGGAAATGTACATCAGAAACTATTATATAGGTAGTTCAGTTCAGTTCATTCGCTCAGTCGTGTCCGACTCTTTGCGACCCCATGAATTGCAGCACACCAGGCCTCCCTGTCCATCACCAACTCCCAGAGTTCACTCAAACTCACGTCCATCAAGTCAGTGATGCCATCCAGTCATCTCATCCTCTGTCGTCCCCTTCTCCTCCTGCCCTCAGTCCCAACCAGCATCAGGGTCTTTTCCAATGAGTCAACACTTTGCATGAGGTGGCCAAAGTACTGGAGTTTCAGCTTCAGCATCAGTCCATTCAATGAACACCCAGGACTGATCTCCTTTAGGATGGACTGGTTGGATCTCCTTGCAGTCGGGGGGACCCTCAAGAGTCTTCTCCAACACCACAGTTCAGAAGCATCAATTCTTCGGCACTCAGCTTTCTTCACAGTCCAACTCTCACATCTATACATGAGCACTGGAAAAACCATAGCCTTGATTAGACAGACCTTTGCTGGAAAAGTAATGTCTCTGCTTTTGAATATGCTATCTAGGTTGGTCATAACTTTTCTTCCAAGGAGTAAGCATCTTTTAATTTCATGGCTACAGTCACCATCTGCAGTGATTTTGGAGCCCCCCAAAATAAAGTCTGACACTATTTCCACTGTTTCCCCATCTATTTCCCATGAAGTGATGGGACCAGATGCCATGATCTTTGTTTTCTGAATGTTGAGCTTTAAGCCAACTTTTTCACTCTCCTCTTTCACTTTCATCAAGAGGCTTCTGAATTCCTCTTCACTTTTTGCCATAAGGGTCATGTCATCTGCATATCTGAGGTTATTGATATTTCTCCCAGCAATCTTGATTCCAGCTTGTGCTTCTTCCAGCCCAGCATTTCTCATGATGTACTCTGCATAGAACTTAAATAAGCAGGGTGACAATATACAGCCTTGACATACTCCTTTTCCTATTTGGAACCAGTCTGTTGTTCCATGTCCAGTTCTAACTGTTGCTTCCTGACCTGCATATAGGTTTCTCAAGAGGCAGATGTTCTGGTATTCCCATCTCTTTCAGAATTTTCCACAGTTTATTGTGGTCCACACAGTCAAAGGCTTTGGCATAGTCAATAAAGCAGAAATAGATGTTTTTCTGGAACTCTCTTGCTTTTTCGATGATCCAGTGGATGTTGGCAATTTGATCTCTGGTTCCTCTGCCTTTTCTAAAACCAGCTTGAACATCTGGAAGTTCATGGGGTACTTCAGAAAGGAACTAAAGCAGAGGACATGGGGTAAGGGTTGGCCCCAGTATGACCCCATAAAGTCCTGCTCAGTTATAAAATGATAGGTACATGAATTACTTAGCATGAAGCTAGGCACATAGTAAGAGATCAATAAATAGTTGGCAGTAAATATAAATGGCATTTATAGGCAATGTGTGTGACTGATTGAAACTGGGTGTGAAAAATTCCAATTTTCAATTAAATTCTGGGAGCAGAGCGGTAAAACTTGTATACATTTACAAATCTCCCTTCAGGCTGCCCACTCCAACAGCCTCCCCACAAATCTGAGTCCTTTTACTCTCTTGGGTAGTTATCTGGTATCACTGCTTCACCCAGTTACTTCTTTTGTTTGTTGTTGGCAGCAGCCCCAAGCTGTTTCTTATGTATTAATTAGTCTGATGGTTTGGGATTTGACCAGAATGAAGAGCTGGATGAAAGGGTCATTCACACTCCACTGCTCTAAACCAGCCAACTCAGTTTAATCACATCTCTCAAACTCTAACCCTGACTTCTCTTAGGATACTTGATGTAATGATTTACAAAAAAATAAAATTCATTTGTAAAGGGTATAAGATTTGTTTGATCTTGAAAGTTTTCAGAATTCTCTATTCTATTTCAATAACTGACTCTCCCTCTCAATTTACTTAAGTGTGCTTTTCTATTTATATAAGAACAGTGATAATAGTACTACTAATAATGTATTCTTAAATTAATCTTTATTGGAGTATAGTTGCTTTACAATGTTGTATAATATCTCCTGTACAGTAAAGTGAGTCAGCTATATGTATACATATATCCTCCTCCTTTTGGATTTGCTTCCCACGCAGGTCAGCCCAGGGCATTAAGCAGAGTTCCCTGTGCTCTACAGTCGGTTCTCATCAGTCATCTATTTTATACATAGTTAATCCCACGCCCCCTCCCCCTTGATATTTATGCATTTGTTCTCTATGTCTGTGTCTATATTTTCTGCTCTCTAATGCACCTTTTTAAAGTCCTTTTACACATAAGACAGATGAGGCACAGAGAAGTGAAGTAACTTATCCAAGGTCATCCAGCTGGGAAGTACTGGAATCACAATCCAAAGCCAAGTCTGTCCAGTCTCAGCTTTTAAAATGTGTAGTAACTCTTTTCCCTGGTCCTTTGGCTTTCACTCAGCTTTCACCCAGAGTTGCTTACTTGAAAGCACACATGTGTCATTTTCAATATTTCTTTCCACTTTTAAGTAACAAGAGGCAGGAATGGTAAAAGCAGACCTAGCCAGATCCCAGGGGAGGAGGAATTTTAGCTGCTCTTTGCTGTCTTGCTTCTCCCTTATGTCTTTAATGCAAAAAGATTTCTGAATATGGATAGAATTCTCTTCTAACTCTATGTATAATATGTCTCAAATATGTTGAACAAAGATGTCCATGAGAGTTGCGAGAAAAAATACATATTGCCCTGTCAAGTAAGATCAGACGACAATAGGTTTCAAGTTTTCAAATAGTGTGTATTGCAGACCTTTTTATAATCCCCAAGGAGGAGGGGTCAGGGAAGGTTCTAGTATGTAACATTTCTAATTATTTAACCACAGAAACCTTTTATTGCAAGGACCATATACCAGGACTACTGTAGGAGAGGTGGGATCACAACTTAGAGATTTGCCTTAAATGCACTGAAGGTGTTTCAGATGTATCATAGTCATCACAGGGAGAAACATTTTCATATATACATATATCCTTCCCCTTTATCATTACCAAATTATAATTCACAGGGTCTGGGCATGCATACTTTTTAAATGTTCTCCCAAATGATAATATGAACCTACAACCACTTCCTTAAAAATCTATATAAGAAAAGGAAGGTGCTACTTCCAAAAAAATTTCATTGTAATAATGAAAATAAAGCCATCACCTATAGACATCTTACATGTGCTAGCATTTTTGTGCCCATTTTCTTTTGTCCTCATGACCACCCTGTGAGGTAGCCATTTCTCCATCTGATGATGAAAATCTGGGGGTACAGAAAAGGCAAATCGCACCACTTGTCTCAGAGAAGACTTTGAACCTGCAAATGTGGTTTGTTTGGAAATTTAAGTAATTAAAGTTTTCTGTTAGCTTATTATTCCTATTGGCTATGAGACTTTATCTTTTACTAATTGAGTGTTTACTAATTGCAAGGATTTCTAGAAACTCCCAACTCTACATCATATACTTACACCCATTTTCACCACCAAGTTCACTTAATTCAAAGTCAGTAAGACAAACTTTGTCCCAGCTGCCTTAGATCAGCATTTCTTGAGGTGGAGTCTGCCAAACCCTATCTCAAGAGACAGTTCTTAAAAAACACGGTCCATGGTCAAATCTGATTGGGCAGCCGGTGTCCTGTCAACCCCTCTTAGAGGTTCCATTGTCCAGAATATGTTAAAATCTCAGAGAAAACCTGGAGGGAGGAGGTCAATTAATCTTTCTTTAACTCTGAGCTTTCCAAACTAATTTAACCTCAGAACCATTCGGGGCACAATATTTTTTCTCCTTTCTATGGAAACTTGAGGAAAATATTAATCATCATTGTGGGGAACCACATGATCACGTCAGCTGAAGAGTGACACAGAAGCCAACCATCGTCACAGCTTAGGCAGCTCATCCTTGCCTTTCCTGTCTAGGTTCAGAGAAATTATAAACATGAAAGAGTTTCTCTAAAAGATCTTTCTTCTGTGACACAACACGTTATCCTCAAGGCTGCCAGAGAGTTAGTTTCGAAATCCTTTTCTCAGAATGCAACTTGGACCAACCAAGTCAGGGTATATAGAACATTTACCAAAGCCAAGGAATCAGAAATGAATTCTTCCAATTAGTATTTTGAGCAATTTCCTAGTTATCTTTTATCCAAACCACTGAAGACCAAAGTCCTACTGAAGTGCCTGTGAGATCATTTCCCAGTGACACAGAACTTATGAAACCCAGTAGACAGGAACCGGCCTCTTCAGCACCGCCTGAAAGCCTGCCAGATGCAAAATTTCAGGCCCCATCCCAAACTGAACCAGAATCTGAAGTTTAAGAATTTCTAGGCGATTCATGTGCACATTAAAATCTGAAAGCAGTGGCCTAGGGCGTCACTGATTAATGTAATTAATAACTGTGCTTATCTTTTTCATCACCCAGGTAAAGATTCATGACTGAGTGACTTTCACTGCACTTTCATCTTTGTTATGCCTAAAATAGTGGCTGCTGTGTCCATGCTCTAGTCGTGTCTGACTCTTTGCAACCCCATGAACTATAACCCACCAGTTCCTCTGTCCATGGGATTTCCCAGGCAAGAATACTGGAGTGGGTTGCCATTTCCTTCTCTGGGGGATCTTTCTGACCCAGGGATGTGATCAAACCCACATCTCTTGTGTCTCCTGCACTGCAGGAAGATTCTTTTCCACTGGGCCACCTGGGAAGCCCAAAATAGTAGCAATAATTCCTTAATCTCAACTTTTAATTCAGTGTTCAGTATTTTCAGTTTGCTTGAACAAGGATCAAAATAAGGTCAAATACTAAGATTACTTTCTTAAATCTTTTACTTTATAGTTTCTCTACCCAGCTTTCTCTTTTTTCCCCCTTGCATATTTCGTTTTTACTGCTGAATAAACCGAGATGTTTGCCCTGTAAAATTTCCCATAGTCTGGATTTTGCTGATCTGCTTGTGATTTCATTTAATATTTTTCTGTTCGCTATATTTCTATAAACTGGTGGTTGAATTTAGTGCCTAAATCAGACTCAGTTTAGACTTGTGTTTGTGTGCGTGTTTATGTCAACATTACATTATAGGAAAAAAAATGTGCTGCCATCTTGAGGCACAAAATGTCTAATTGTCTTTTTTCAATGTAAGTAGTCATTGATGATTATTGTCCGTATCCATGAACTCAATGGGATTTGCACAATGGTATTACCGTAAGTCATGTATAAAAAGGAATTTCCTCTCATGAAGTATTCAGTTACTCCCATGGCTGATTCATGTCAGTGTATGGCAAAACCACCACAATATTGTAAAGTAGTTAGCCTCCAATTAAAATTAATTAATTTAAAAAATATTTGGTTACTATGCAGTTGTTGCTGTTGTTCAGTCATGTCCAACTCTTTGCAACCCCATGGACTGGAGCATGCCAGGCTCCTCTGTCCTCCACTGTCACTAACAGTTTGCTCAAATTCATGTCCATTGAGTCAGTGATGCCATCCAACCGTCTCATCTTCTGTCACCCCCTTCTCTTCCTGTCCTCCATCTTTCCCAGCATCAGGGTCTTTTCCAGTGAGTCAGAGCTTCACCTCAGGTTGTTGTTCAGTTGCTCAGTCCTGTCCAACTCTTTGCAACCCCATGGACTGCAGCATGCCAGGCTTCCCTGTCCTTCACCATCTCCTGAGCCTGCTCAAATTCATGTCCATTGAGTCAGTGAGGCCATCCAACCATCTCATCTTCTGTCATCCCCTTTTCCTGCTTTCAATGTTTCCCAGCATGAGGGTCTTTTCTAATGAGTTGGCCCTTCACATCAGGTGGCCAAAGTATTGGAGCTCCGGCTTCAACATCAGTCCTTCCAATGCATAATCAGGGTTGATTTCCTTTAGGATTGACTGGTATGAACTCCTTGCTGTCCTCAAGAGTCTCCCCCAGCACCACAGTTTGAAAGCATCAATTCTTCATTTCTCAGTCTTCTTTATGATCTAACTCTCCCATCTGTACCTGACTACTGAAAAAACCATAGCTTTGACGATACAGACCTTTGTCGGCAAAGTGATGTCTCTGCTTTTTAATACGCTGTCTAGGTTTGTCATAGCTTTTCTTCTAAGGAGTGTCTTTTAATTTCATGGCTGCAGTCACCATCTGCAGTGATTTTGGAGTCCAAGAAAATAAAATCTGCCACTGTTTCCACTTTTTAAATGCAAGATAAGTGTTAGATCATTTCCTTTTATTTACCAGTTTTAAAATAATGAGGTGATTCCTAAACATTCTGCAAAGTTGACCAATGAGATTTTCTTTTCTAGTATCAATATGAGCTCTTGGATGTAAGCATATTTGATGTATATCAAATCAGTGCGGTTATTATATTATCTTTATTGATTATCCCACCTTTAGCCAGTGGGAACTTCTTCAAATTAGCTTCCAAGTTCTTTGGCCATGACCTCAGTAGTCCTAGATTGATCTGATCCTTTTTGATAGAAAATGGCATTTAGAAATCATGATAAGTACATGCTAGAGGTACTTTTTGCTATCGGATTGATCGTTTCTATGCCATTTAAGTAAACAGAACTAGGACTTTTTTTTTTTAGAGTCTGTCATACTGATTGAATCAAGTCAGAGAAAAACAAATATAGTATATTAATGAATATATATATATATGAAATCTAGAAAAATGGTACAGATGAGCCTTTTTACAGGGCAGGAATTGAGATGCAGACATAGAAGCATATGGACATGGAGGGAAGGAGAGGGTGGGACAAATTGGGAGATTAGGGTTAATATACGTGCACTACCGTGTGTAAAATAAATAGCCAGTGGGAAGTTGCTGTGTATCACAGGGAGCTCAGCTCCGTTCTCTGTGATGACCTAGAGGGAAGGGTTGGAAGGGTGAAGAAGATCCAAAGGGGGGGGAGGGATATATGTATGCATATATCTAATTCACTTCATTGCACAGCAGAAACTAATGCAACATTATAAAGCAATTACACTCCAAGATTAAATACATCAGAAATTATGCAGATACTTCAAATTCAGAACAAGAGAGTTTTGTTCAATCTCATCAATATTAAACATATAAATCCTTCTGCCACATGAAGCAAAGTCCTTAACCACTGTACTACACAGCTCCCTTTTGATAGTTGACAGTCAGTATTAGATTAGAAATGGAATTGGCAACATTTTCAAGATGAAGAAACAATTTCAGAGAGATTGAATCTTATCAAAGATAACCCAGCTAATAAATACAGTGTGGAGACAGAAGTGGAGCTCAATTCTGATGTACCTGATTATTTTTCCCATGGCTAAAGTAAATTTTAAATTCCTTTATGTGTATTTTCCATTTCTCAAGTGATTATAATTTTTATATATATGAAAATATTGAAGTGTTATAAGTTTTAGTTATAATTATTTATAATAATACTTAATTTGACTATAACAGACACAACCCTACAAAAGAATGGTTACTTTCATTTTTATAGCCCTCAGACTTCCTTTTGGTGACCCTCTCCTCCATAGTCCTGCTAGGGCATGAGTACACACACGCACACACACACACACACACACACCACAGACATAGGATCCCCCCTTCCAATGTTAAAAGCACTGTTTGCACATTTCTGTTAACAATTCTTTTTCCATTTTTATCTCTATAGGGCCTCATGAGGAAACTCTGCTAGGTTGTGTGGGAAAGATATAACTTCATTTAGGTATTTCCTGGTGGCTCAGATGGTAAAGAATCCACCTGTAATATGGGAGACCTGGGTTCAATCCCTGGGTCAGGAAGATCCCCTGGAAAAGAGAATGGCAACCCACTCCAGTACTCTTGCCTGGAGAATCCCATGGACAGAGGAGCCTGGTGGGTTACAGTCCATGGTGTCACAAAGAGTTGGACACGACTGAAACTCTCTTTCAAGGTGTTAATAGATGAAAGCTAGATGAAAGCTTAAAGGTTTTCTCCCTCCCACTCTCTCCATACCCTATGATAACATATTTATATTGTAATAGTGGCCTTCTCTGCCTTAACCAGTATGGATAATTGTGGGTATTTTAGGCCAATGTGAGAAGTATTTAGTTTCTCAAAGAAAAGACATTCTAATCTAGTATATGGATTAGTCAAGACTCCTGGTTACATGTGAGAGAACTCCAATTTGAAGTAGCTTGGACAAAAAGGGATCTTATTGGAAGGATATGGGATGAGATGCACCTTAGACTCAGGTGGAACTGGAAATTTGGATTCATCTCTACAGTCCCCATCTCTTTTGTTTACATTTCTCTCTGCATTTGGTTTCAATCTCTCAAACCAGTTTCCTTCATGTGGAAGAAAAACTGGTACCAATAAACCTACCTTTATGCCCCACCCCCAAAAGGGACTAGGGACCTTCCCTGTTGTCCAGTTTGAAAAGCATGCCAGAGACAAGGAGTGATCAGTCTGGCTGGAATCATGTGTGCACAACCCTCGACCAATTCACTATGGCCAGTGGCGAAGGATTCTGTCCTTGGCATCCTCTAATTCACCTTCATGGGTGAAACTGCCCTGTGAGGCAGGAGAGTACTGAGCAGCACAGCAATAAATAGTCATTGCATCTATTCTGCATCAGGGCTAGATAAGCCTAACTTAGGTACAACCAGGGTCATCTATGCTGAAGGAGAGGGGCCCAGTGTCCTCTCTCCTAAATGTCCCAGTGGCATTCTCTCTTCCCCAAAAGCCCTTTCCTGCCTGCCCTTTCTCTGCCAGGCAGCCTTCTCTGTCCAGGCAGTATCCAGGACAAATCCCTCCTTTCTTTGTGCTCCCACAGACTTCCGTCTTCTCACTCTCAACCCCTGCACATACCTCTTTGTGCTTCATTTAATAAATTCATTTACTCAGTCAACACACGATACATTATGGTCATATCTTCCGTGAATAACTGAATATGGACTTTCTCAAACTGGAATTCATACTCTCTTCTTTGTGACCTCTTTTGCGCAAAACATGAGGTACAGAATTTTGGATCTCATGTCATTTTCTCGCATCTCAGTTATCCACAGTGAGAAAAATGTGTACAGAAAAGAGTTTCTTTGCAACACTCCCTTAAGGCACCACTGCCCATCTGGTGGCAGCTGCCCGTGTTTCCAGCATCGTGCATTCATGCTTTTGTTCACCAAATATTGACTGGGTGCCTTCTGTGTGCCAAGTGCTGTTGTGTACTCTGGGGGTCCAGGTGTAAATAAGAGAGATACAGGTTTAAGGGGGAATCAGACAATTGTTAGCAGTTCCACAAACAATTGATTCCTTTTAGGAATAATAGGAGAAATCATCAATTTTTCAAGACTTGCTTCACACACCAAACTCATGCCTTTTTGGTTGGAAAATGTCATGGGAAGGTTTCAAGAATAAATTTAATCTTAACCCTGAATAAAAACCAGAGAATTTATTCACTTTAAAAAAGGGAACATAGACCATAAAGAACTCTTAACAGTCCTGTTCCCACAGCCCTCTAGCCTGTTCTGTGTGGGAATCCCTGGGGCGGGCAGGGAGCCCCGGGCGCTTGTACGTGCAGAGCGTATCTTCATCCAGAGTTAGAGACGAAAGTATCTGCCAGTCACTCTGTTGCAGATTATCTTGAAAAGAACTCTGACCAGGAAGCAGGAAGGTTATCAAGCACTGGTAAATGTCATTAGTTTTCAGATAGAATTCTCAGCAAGCACAGGGCTAATTTGCATGCCAGGGGGTAAATCTTTATCACCTGACTCAGCAGCTGGGGCATAAAGGACATTTAATTCTACCATTTATCCAAGCTAGTTTGCTTTAAAAAAAAAAAAAATTAACCACTTTAAGTAGTACCCTTCTAAGGTTGCAGTGTATCTCTTGTGTAGCTGCCCAGGTTGATGTGGTTTGTGTAGCCCATAACCCCCAGCCCTTGCAGAGTCCCTGTGAGCCCGTGAGTCCTCGCAGAGAACAGAAATGAATTACTGATGCTGCTTTGTCATTCTCCCTGCCAGTGTGGAGTGGGACTGACTCTTCTAGTCATCTAACCTGAGGGTTGTATAAAAACACACTCTGAGAGCATCACAGAAGCTTGATGATCCCTAGTTCAACTCTTCTTTTTCACATACATCTCTGGCTTATGATAAAAGCTCAATATATAAATGCATTCGGTGTTGGAGGAAAGAAATTAGCTGTTTCTCTTTCTTCAATTAACAGAATCTTTATTTTTTAATGCACTTAGCTCTTTATTTTTTTGTTTTTTATTTTCTTTGAGTTTTATTGAGATATAGTTGATATACAGCACTTTTCTTATTAATGTGTAGAGTGTAATGATTTGACTGACACATGAAATGGAATGATTACCACAATGAGTTTAGTGATCATCCATCATCTCAGATACAACATTTTTTAAAATATATGTTTTTCCTTATGATGAGGACTCTTACACATTACTGTCTTAACAACTTTCATATATAACATACAGCAGTGATATTCCTGTCAGCAATGTTAATCATATTGTACATTCCATGCTTAGTATTTCTTTATCTTATAACTGGATATTTGTACCTTTTATTGCCTTCATTCAATTGTCCCACCTCCTACCTCTGGTAACTATAAGTCTGATTTCTTTTTCTACGAGTTTGTTTGATTGGTAAGCTGGTATTAAAATAGAATTGACCAATAACACTATGTTAGTTCTGGTGTAAAACATAGTGATTTGATATTTCTGTACATGACAAAATGATCACCACACCATCTGACATCATACAAAGATATTACATTATTAATGACTCTACTCCCTAAACTGTATGTTTCATCCCAATAGCTCATATATTTTTTAACTGGGAGTTTGCTTTTGTTTCTTTTTCCTGAGGAACCAGATCCGAAATAGTACTAAGACTGATATTAAAGAGTATACTGGCTATGTTTTAAATGACTCAATCTTAAGAGATTGTGTGTTGCTAGGAGTTTATCCATTTCTTCTGTCTTGTCTCTTTTATTGGCATATAATTCTTCATAGTAATCTCTTCTGGTCTTACATTTAAGTTTTTAATTCATTTTGAATTCATTTTTGTATGTAGTGTGACAAAATAGTATAGTTTATTTCACATGCAGCTGTCTAGTTTTCCCAGCACCATTTATTAAAGAGACTGTCTTTCCCCATTATATATTCTTGCTTCCTTTGTCAAAGATTAATTGACCATATAAACATGAGTTTATTTCTGGTCTCTCTATTCTGTTCCATGGATTTATGCATCTGTTTTTAAGCCAGTAGCATACTGTTTTGATGACTGTAGCTCTTTAGTATAGTTTTAAATCAGAGCGTATGAGACTTCTAGTTTTCTTCTTCCTTCTCAACATTATTTTTGCTATTCTGTGTCATTTGTGCTTCCAATCGAATTTTAGAATTATTTGTTCTAGTCCTATGAAATTTAACACTGGTGTTTTAATAGGGATTACATTGAATCTATAAATTGCACTGTAGTCTGGTCATTTTAACAATATTATTTCTTCCAATCCATGAGAATGGTATATTTTCCATTTGTTTGTATTGTCTTCAATTTCTTTTATCAGTGTCTTATAGTTTCCCAAATACAGGTCTTTAATCTCCTTAAATTTATTCCTAGGCGTGATTCTTTTTGGTGCAGTTGTTAAATGAAATTGTTTTCTTAATTTCTCTTTCTGATAGTTCATTGTTAGTGTATGGAAATATAACAGGTTTCTATGAATTAATTTGTATCCTGCAACTTCATGAAATTCAATGATGGGTTCTAGTAATTTTTCTGGTGACATCTTTAGGATTTTCTGTGAACAGTATTATGTAATCTGCAAATAGTGACCTTTTACTTCTTCCTTCCCTATTTCAATGCCCTTTACTCCTTTCTCATATCGTGTTGCTATAGCTGCTGCTGCTGCTAAGTCGCATCAGTCGTGTCCGACTCTATAGCTAGGACTTCCAATAAAACTGGTAATAGTGGGCATTCTTGTCTAGTTCCTGATCTTAGAGGAAATGATTTCAGCTTTTCACTGTTGAGTATGATGTTGGCTGCAGGTTTGTCTTACATGGTCTTTATTATGTTTAGATGTATTCCCTGTATGTCCACTTTGTTGAGAGTTTTTACCATAAAAGAATGTTGAATTTTGTCAAAAGATTTTTCTGTGTCTATTGAGATGGTCATATTTTTTCTTCTTCAGTTTCTTAGTGTGGGATGTCACATTGATTTGAAGATATTGAATGATTCCTGCATCCCTGGAATAAACCCCACTTGATCATAGTATATGATCTTTTTAATATATTGTTAGACTTGATTTGCTAATATTTTGTTGAGGATTTTTCAATTTATATTTATCATTGATATTAGGCTGTAATTTTTTTTGTGGTGTCTTTGGTTTTGGAATCGTGATGCTGGTCTCATAGAATGAATTTGAAAGCATTTCTTTTCAATTTTTAGGAATAGTTGAGAAGTGTAGAAGTTAGTTCTTCTTTAAGTGTCTAGTAGAATTTACCTATGAAGGCATCTGGCCCTGGACTTTGGCTTATAAGTAGATTTTTGGCTACTGACTCAATTTCATTAGTGTTATTGGTCTGTTTATATTTTGTATTTCTGACTCAGTCTTGAGAGATTGTATGTTTCTAGGAGTTTATCCATTTCTTATGTCTTGTCGTTTTATTGGCATATAATTGTTCATAGTAATCTCTTCTGATCCTTTGTATTTCTTTGGTGTCAGCTATAGCTTCTTTTGTTTCTGGTTTATTTATTTGAGTTTTCTCTCTTTTTCTTGATGAGTCTGGCTAAAGGTTTATCAGTTTTATCTTTTCAAAGAATCAGCTCTTAATCTCATTGATATTTCTTTCTTCCTTTTTTTTTTTAGTCTCTTTCATTTATTTTCACTGCAATTTATTTCTTTTCTTCTACTCACTTTTAACTTTATTTGTTCTTCTTTTTCTTGTTACTTTAAGTATAAGGTTCTGTTGGTTTTTTTGAGAATTTTCTTGTTTCCTGAAGTAAGCTTGTATATCTATAGCTTTACTCTTAAAATTGCTTTTGAACACAATGATTCAAAATCTATAGAATACAGCAAACACAGTTTTAAGAGCAGTGTCCTCTTTCATGAGGGGCCAGGGCCCAGGTCCCAGCTCTAAGAGGCTAGAAGGAGGACTCCAAACTGGCAGTTGCCAACACCAGCCTCGTCATGGTAGAATGAGCTTCTCAAAATGACTGCCACCAGCCTCTTCCAGAGGGAGTCCCAGCTGTCTCTTGCCACTCTGGAAGGGTCTCCAAGGTTAGTAAGTTGGTCTGATCCAGGTTCCTTTCAAATGACAACCTTTGTTCTGGGTCTCGGAGGGTGTGAGATTTTGCATGGTCCTTTTAAGAATGAAGTCTTTGTTTCCTTCAGCTCTCCGGTACACAAGCCCCACTAGCCTTCAAAACCAGATATTCTGGGGGCTTGTCTTCCTGGTGCAGAACTCCTGGGCTGGGGAGCCTGATGTGGGGCTCAGACTGTTACTCCCTGGGGAGAACCTCTGCACTTGTGACTCTCCCGTTTGTGAGTTTCTCACCTGGAGGTGTGGATCTTGACTATTACTACATCTCTACATCTCTGCACCTCCTACCCAACAACTTCTGTTTCCTTCATTATATCCTTCATTTTGAAAAATCTCTTCTTCTAGTCTTCAGATCATTCTCATTCATAGTTTCTCTGTAAAAAGTTATGATTTGATATGCCCATGGGAGAAAGTGAGCTCAAGGTCTTCCTACTCTGCCATCTTGCTAGAAGAATCTTTCTTGAATATTTCCTAATGGCTCTTGAGGGGTTTCAAAGTGGTCTAAGACCTACTTCCTGTCCTTTAAGAGCTTAGGACTATGGGTCCCTATTTTTCTTTAACATAAAGACTCTCAGTGACAATCAAAAAAAATTTATTAAAAAAATTTTTTGATAATCCTTATGCCCCAATCCCTTTTCTCTGAAAGTAGTTGTCTTTTCAGCATCTATTAGTTAAGAAAATAAGTTAAAATTAAAATCTATGAATTTGGTGACCTTTAAAAATAAATTTGTATTTATTGACCTCCGGAATTCCTACAGAAAATTGAAAACCATGTATGTGTGAGAGTTATTTTTACTCTGTCCACAGACAGCATTTTGGTACACATGGGGATTTATAGACAAGTTGCTATGTTTCATCTACCAGTTGGCTTATAGAAATAACTTGGTATTTGACAATTAAAAGTGTAAAATACTTCAAGTTCTAAATGGGGGTATGGATATTGCAAATTGTCTAGAATCAAAGAAAGGAGAAATTGCTGTGATCTGTGGTAGATAGATGGGTCTTTAAGAGGTAAAACCCTTGAGCTTGGCAATGAAGGTTTAAGAGAATTGGAAATATGGAAAACTTGCAAAGAAAGCATGAAAAAGGCCCAGAGGGTTTGTTGTGTAAGAAGACAGCATTAAATGCTTACATCAAGCAAAGAACAAGCACACACTTTAGAATGAGACAAAACTGGATGTTCATGAGCTATGTGACCTGGAGCAAGCTACTTAGCATTACCAACACTCAGTTTTCTCTCCTAGAAGATGAGACTAACCTGTCCGGAACACTTTACAGGAGAATTGGAAAGGTCAAATAAGGTTAAGCAAATAAAGGACAGCATTTTGTGAAGTGTGATTTTACCAAGTAAGTAAACATCGTTATTTTTTAAAGGTCCAGAGATACCCAACAGATTGAGCAGACCGCTGTGTTTACTAGAATTCTTAGTTTTCAAGGAACAGAAATGACTCTGGCTCACTTAAGCAAAACAGGATTATTACAAAAATGTGCTGGGAGGTGAAATAGAAGGAGTGAAGTACATGGTGTGATTCATAGAATCTAAGGAAATATGAAGTTCAGTTCAGTTGCTCAGTCGTGTCCAACTCTTTGCGACCCCATGAACCGCAGCATGCCAGGCCTCCCTGTCCATCACCAACTCCCGGAGTCCACCCAAACCCATGTCCATTGAGTCAGTGATGCCATCCAACCATCTCATCCTCTGTCGTCCCCTTCTCCTCCTGCCCTCAATCTTTCCCAGCATCAGGGTCTTTTCCAATGAGTCAGCTCTTCACATCAGATGGCCAAAGTATTGGAGTTTCAGCTTCATATGAAGACCCAGGCACAAAAACAAGAACTAGTACAGCAGGAGAATACTGGTAGCAGCAATTACTTAATAGTCTCCTTTGTTTTTCCTTCCTTGAGTTATTCTACTCAAGTCAAAGTCCCACAGTGAGATAGGCTAGTGGGCAGGGCATCTTGATTTATAGTCCCATGACGATTATGAGCCAGGGAGAAAAGGTAATTTTCCAAAAGGAAGTTAAAGGATTGTTTAAAAAAAAAAAAAAAAGGAGAACAAGACAGAGAGTGAGTGAACAGAAAACAAATTTTAAAAGATCATTCATACATTTATATAATCACATTTATTGATCAACGTGAAGAATACTGAAACAATAAGCCTAAGAAAGTAAAAGTTGAGGCTAATTCAAGGGGAATAGCCTCTTCTGGATATAGGAATATATCTCAACCTCTTTGCTTCACCTTGACTTTCCCGGTGGCCCCAGGAGGCTTATTGTATATAAGGCATAGGTCAATGAGAGTACCTTAATCCCAGAGTCATTACACTCCTAACTCTTGGCTCACTTTCCTTTGCTTTCATAGATACCACAATTGACACACCAGACTAACCTGGGACCTTTGAGCTGTTTTATGGCTGCAATAATTGAGTTGTGTCAATAACCTCTTCCTTCTCTCTGATACTCTCTCACTTCTTCCATGGCTCATACATTATGAATATTCAATAAATGCTTGAATATATGGATGGATGGGAGACTAGTCTGTTGGGATCTAGGCCTATGTTGGGATCTAGGACCTTGACTCCTTTTTCTTTTTTATTAGTTGAGCCAAAGAATTAGATTTTCTTTTCTTAGTTGAGCCACATTTCCTTGCAAGAGCAATCTTATTCCCATGAATCAAAGTTAACATTTGTACCTGGAGTTTTACAGGTCTTTACAGAGGTTTTCATTGTTATCTCCTCATCCATCACCTTTCAGTATTTAATGTTCTAGTATTCATCTCTCCAGCTAACCTTACCTTTACAAATCTTTATGTTGTTATTATTCAGTTGTGAAGTCATTTCCAACTCTTTGTAACCCAATGGACTACAGCACACCAGCCCTCCCTGTCCTTCACTGTCTCCTGGAGTTTGCTTAGATTCATGTCCATTGAGTCAGTGATGTTATCTAATCATCTCATCCTCTGCCATCCCCTTATCTTTTTGCCTTCAATCTTTCCCAGCATCAGGGTCTTTTCCAGTGAGTCAGCTCTTCACATCAGAAGGCGTTCCAATGAATATTCACAGATTCCCTTCAACCCTGAATATTCATTGGGAGAATGAATCCTGAAGCGAAGCTCCAAATCTTTATAGTATGCCTGTTAACACAAGGTGTCATGAGAGGTGCTCTAGAGGAAGCTGACAGTTTACTTAAGAAAGCAGAGACCTAAATACACCAGGGTTAAATGGAGGCATAAGAGTTTATGTGGAAACATGTTAAAAGAACAGTTCTTACTGACTGAGGTGAAACTGTGGGGATTTGGATAGATTTCATAGAAGAGGGGGCAAATTAAAAAATCTCAAATGTTAAAAATATGTGTATAAAATTAATAATTCTCAAAGAATCTGTATCTAGGCAGTTTTGTTTCTTAACCTCTACTCTTTGAAAGTACCCTACTTTAAATTGCAAATATACTTGAAAGAAGTAACACACTGCATTGCTTATTAGTTGTAGTAATTTTCATATGTTTTCTGTGTGTGTGTGTGTGTGCTTATTTACCCAATCCACTCTTTGCAACCCCATGGACTGTAGCCCACCAGGCTCCTTTGTCCATGGGGATTCTCTAGGCAAGAATACTGGAGTGGATTGCCATGCCCTCCTCTAGGGGTTCTTCCAAACTGAGGGATCAAACCCAGGTCTCCCACATTACAGGCAGATTCTTTACCATCTGAGCCAACAGGGAAGCCCATGAAAACTGGAATAGGTATCCTATCCCTTTTCTAGGGTATCTTCCCCACCCAGGAATGAACTGGAGTCTCCTGAATTGCAGGCGGATTCTTTACTAGCTGAGCTACTAGGGAAATCCCATAAATTTTCTACAATATATAAAAAATATATTCTTTTTTTTCCCTAATCAATCTCCTTTTATCTTTAACCATAGGATAGTACACATATTGCAAGTGACCCAGTGATGCTTATACAGTAGCTTTTATAGTATAGAATGATATATACAGATTTCTCTTACTACAAGTTATTATAACCTAGACCCCCACCATGTTTATATAATAGTTTCTATAGTATAGCATGATATATATGGATTTCTATTATTATAAGTCATTACGACCTCCAAGCATAAAGCCTAATATTTTTTCCAATAGATGAGAAAGAAAATAGAAAAATTCAGATCATATCCTTTCTTAATGGACGGATAGGATAGAGAATCCTTGCAACTTCACCTCATGTTAACTTGGAACTTCTTTGAGAACAATGTTTAAGTTCTTTCCCCACTCCCCAAGGGACATTTGGAAATGTCTGTAAACATTTTTGGCTGTCACAGCTGAGGGGGAGAAAGAGAGGGTGCTACTGGCATCAAGTTGGTAAAGGCCAGGGGTTCTGCTAAACATCAAACAATCATCAGCCTGAAATGTCAGGAGTGACAAGGCTGAGCTACCCTGGTCTTAGAAACACCCTGACCTGCCAACCAACCAGGTATCTGTGTAGATACTAGAAAAAACAATGAGTGCAAAAGCTTTCATGAAAAACAAAAATAAAACTTTTAGAAACAGAGTAATACAAAAATGTTAATGGCAATAAATCAAAGGTCAGCATGACAATATTATGTATTTTAGCTTTTGATTCTTCCTTATTTGACCCAAGTTAGGAAGGGTGGTAGTGATGGTGGTTCCCTGGTGGCTCAGAGGTTAAAGCATCTGCCTGCAATGCAGGAGTCATGAGTTCAATCCCTGGGTCAGGAAGATCCCCTGGAGAAGGAAGTGGCAACCCACTCCAGTATTCTTGCCTGGAGAATCCCATGGACGGAGGAGCCTGGCGGGCTACAGTCCACGGGGTCGCAAAGAGTCGGACACAACTGAGCGACTTCACTTTCACTTCAGTGATGGTGGTAATGATGATGATTTCTAGACACTGGAGTTTGCTTATATTTTTTATTAAGATATAACTGACATATAACCTTATGTTCGTTCTAGATGTATAGCATAATGACTTTTTATCTGTATATATTGTGGAATGATCACAAGTCTAAACAAATACTGATCACCATACATATTTACTTTCTTTTCTTTTGATCAGAACTTTTAAGATCTACTCTCTTAACAACTTTCAAATATGCACTGTAGTAAATATTAATATAGTTTCCATGTTTACATTATATTTCTTGACTTATTTATCTTTTAACTGGAAGCTTCTAATTTTTGACTTCCTTCACCCATTTCACCCACCCACCACTCCCTGACTCTGGCAATAGCTTTTTATTAAAATTTAGATTCCAGATATAGATACCCCTGAATAACACAGAGGTGAGGGATGCTAACCATCCACACAGTGGATGGTTATATATATTTGTATATAACTGACTATTTATAATTTATAGTCAGTCCTCTGTAGTCACAGTTCCACATCTACCAATTCAACTGACCACAGATCAGGTAGTACCATAGTGTTTATTTTTTTAAAAAAACCTGTATAAGTGGATCCACACAGTTCAAACCCATGTTGTTCAAGGTTCAACTACATGTTGACCTCATTTATCATATCGGGTACTTTGATCATAGGAAGTGGAAAAGGAACATAGAAAAGGAAACAGGACCAAAAGGAGTTCGTAAATGATCATATTTCCTTTGTGCGTCAAAATAGCACTGTGGTTTAAGAGGGTGGGCTGTATGGCATCAGAAATTCTGAGGTTGAAGCCTGTCTTCTGCTCTGCTAACTGTGTGCCTTTGGGAAAATTCACTGACTCTCCCTAAGCCTCAGTTCCTTCTTCTGTATTATACAATAGGGTAATAACAGTGCCGATCTGATCAGTTTGTGTGACTTCAAGAGAGGAGCATGTGTGAAATATTTAGCTGTTCTTGACACTTAGTAAGCATCCAATAAGTGCTGTAATAGTAATCATAGAAAGAGAAAGTGGAATAGATGTAAAGTGTCGATGATGGTGGTGACAGTGATAACAATGACTGGTGATAATGATGACTGGCTTTAGATTCCGATGTTGTGGCTTGCAGTGCTGGCTCTGTTACTTACCAACCATAAGACAAGTGCTTTATTGATCTGCGTTTGCACTTCTATCCACACCTCTTAAGGTTACTGTGAAAACTTAATGACTGGAACACAGTAAATGCCCCACATCATTGGGTCTGACCTGAAGAACCACACACGATGCTGTCCTCTTCAGAAGGGGTTTATCTTTTCCTGTACCCTGATGGCTATTACTTTCCTCAAGGGTAGTGTCTTCAGTAATAGGCTGGGTCAGCAAGAAAAGGTGGTTAGTGGGCTTTATCCCCAAGGTAAGAAAAGCTAAGTAAGCCAGAAGTGGATCAGAAACTCTAGTAGGGAGCTGCTGTATAGCTCAGAAAACTCAACTCAGTGCTCTGTGAAGACCTAGGAGGGTGGGATGGGGTGAAGGGAGAAGGAGGGAGGTCCAAGAGGGAGGGGGTGTATGTATACATACAGCTGATTCACTTTGTTGTACAGCAGAAACTAACATAACATCATAAAACAATTATACTCCAATAAATAAATAAATAAATTTTATAAGCTCAAAAAAGTAAATAAAGGCCCCTGACAGACTTGTGGGGCTTGACAGTCCCCCACCTCTGCTGTTCTTGGGTTTTCCTAGCAGCTGCCTGGAGTGAGTTACAGCAAAGCCAGGGAAGGCAGCAATCCTGAGGGGCTGTCTGGCGACAGTGGGGCCCGTGTGTCCTTCTCCACAGCCATCTAGGGAAGAATGGAAGAAGCCCAGGGGACAGGGAGCTAGGAAGGGCAAAATCACCTCTCCCTGTGGAGGAGACAGAGCGAGCACCCAAGACAAGTGCCCAGAAGAATAAAAGAACACAGGACACTTCGGAAGGAAGGTCACCGGGAAGCCCCGCTGAGGGATAAGACAGTCCGGGATCCCTGGGGATGATTAAACAGGCGACGGGCTCACTGCAGTGTGATCATTAGCTCTCAGACCCGCTGCTGCAGACATCTGAAATGAGTTTGGATTCCCAAAGCCAGCAGTGAGGCGAGTGGTGTGGATCCAGAGGGAAGCACATGGCTCAATCAGGACCGCGAAGGCAGCTGACAAATCACGGTGTTATTTGTCATCATCTCAGAACTCGGCAAGTGTTTGTCCCTGAAAAAATCAATACCTGGAGGAAAAAGGGCTGTATTTTTAGAAACTCCTGGATGGGTAATTTATTTCAAGTGAGCAGAGAGTTTATTTATGTTGGCACCCCCACAGAACCAATGGACAGTATATTTACACCAAGCCAGAAGATGCTGTCATTTCTTCTAATCAATTTACCCCTTTGAACAGTTGTACCTTGCAGCTTGGAGTGATAAATTCACTACTCAGGCTAAAAGCTCTACCCAGGGAACCAGTTCCAATGCCACCGTTAGCACTACTTCCTTCTATGGCATGGCCTGTTACATCTTTCAAAACTTTCCCACACGAATTCTGTCTTCTGAGGTACAATGGTGTTAGCCCCATTCTATAGATGAGAAAAATGAAGCTCAAGGATTGAATGTACTTTTAGCTGATGTAGGGTAGAATTAAAAAACAAGATCTCCTCACCCCTAGTTGTATTTTCTTCAGGAGGACTTTAAGAGATTGTAAACTAAAATACCTAACAAAAGAGAAAAAATAAAGAGTCGAGAATGTGTTTTAAATGCTTCGCTATAAGAATGTTTGTGGGGTAAGGGGTAGGGGGTAGTGTGTTGTACAAGTAAAGAACAGAGGGTCGGCAGTCAGAATTGGATTCAAATCCTAGTCTTGATATGACCACAGGCAGCCTCTTAACCCTTCTGAGTCATAGTTTTCCCATCTATCAGTTCAGTTCAGTTGAGTCGCTCAGTCGTGTCCGACTCTTTGCGACCCCATGAATTGTAGCACGCCAGGCCTCCCTGTCCATCACCATCTCCCAGAGTTCACTCAGACTCACGTCCATCGAGTCAGTGATGCCATCTAGCCATCTCATCCTCTGTCGTCCCCTTCTCCTCCTGCCCCCAATCCCTCCCAGCATCAGAGTCTTTTCCAGTGAGTCAACTCTTCGCATGAAGTGGCCAAAGTCCTGGAGTTTCAACTTCATCATCATTCCTTCCAAAGAAATCCCAGGGCTGATCTCCTTCAGAATGGACTGGTTGGATCTCCTTGCAGTCCAAGAGACTCTCAAGAGTCTTCTCCAACACCACAGTTCAAAAGCATCAATTCTTCAGTGCTCAGCTTTCTTCACAGTCCAAATCTCACATCCATACATGACCACAGGAAAAACCATAGCCTTGACTAGACGGACCATTGTTGGCAAAATAATGTCTCTGCTTTTCAGTATGCTATCTAGGTTGGCCATAACTTTCCTTCCAAGGAGGAAGCATCTTTTAATTTCATGGCTGCAATCACCATCTGCAGTGATTTTGGAGCCCAGAAAAATCAAGTCTGATACTGTTTCCACTGTTTCCCCATCTATTTCCCATGAAGTGATGGAACCGGATGCCATGATCTTCGTTTTCTGAATGTTGAGCTTTAAGCCAACTTTTTCACTCTCCTCTTTCACTTTCATCAAAAGGCTTTTGAGTTCCTCTTCACTTTCTGCCATAAGGGTGGTGTCATCTGCATATCTGACGTTATTGATATTTCTCCCGGCAATCTTGATTCCAGCTTGTGCTTCTTCCAGCTCAGTGTTTCTCATGATGTACTCTGCATAGAAGTTAAATAAGCAGGGTGACAGTATACAGCCTTGATGTACTCCTTTTCCTATTTGGAACCAGTCTGTTGTTCCATGTCCAATTCTAATTGTTACTTCCTGACCTGCATATAGGTTTCTCAAGAGGCAGGTCGGGTGGTCTGGTATTCCCATCTCTCTCAGAATTTTCCAGTTTATTGTGATCCACACAGTCAAAGGCTTTGGCATAGTCAATAAAGCAGAAATAGATGTTTTTCTGGAACTCTCTTGCTTTTTTCCACGATCCAGCAATGTTGGCACTTTGATCTCTGGTTCCTCTGCCTTTTCTAAAACCAGCTTGAACATCTGGAAGTTCACGGTTCACGTATTACTGAAGCCTGGCTTGGAGAATTTTGAGCATTACTTTACTAGCATGTGAGATGAGTGCAATTGTGCGGTAGTTTGAGCATTCTTTGGCATTGCCTTTCTTTGGGCTTGGAATGAAAACTGACCTTTTCCAGTCCTGTGGCCACTGCTGAGTTTTCCAAATTTGCTGGCATATTGAGTGCAGCACTTTCACAGCATCATCTTTCAGAATTTGAAATAGCTCAACTGGAATTCCATCACCTCCACAAACTTTGTTTGTAGTGATGCTTTCTAAGGCCCGATTGACTTCACATTCCAGGATGCCTGGCTCTAGATGAGTGATCACACCATCGTGATTATCTGGGTCGTGAAGATCTTTTTTGTACAGTTCTGTGTATTCGTGCCGCCTCTTAATATCTTCTGCTTTTGTTAGGTCCATACCATTTCTGTCCTTTATAGAGCCCATGTTTGCTTGAAATGTTCCCTTGGTATCTCTAACTTTCTTGAAGAGATCTCTAGTCTTTCCCATTCTGTTCTTTTCCTCTATTTCTTTGCATTGATTGCTGAAGAAGGCTTTCTTGTCTCTTCATGCTATTCTTTGGAGCTCTACATTCAGATGCTTATATCTTTCCTTTTCTCCTTTGCTTTTTGCTTCTCTTCTTTTCACAGCTATTTGTAAGGCCTCCCCAGACAGCCATTTTGCTTTTTTGCATTTCTTTTCCATGGGGATGGTCTTGATCCCTGTCTCCTGTACAGTGTCACAAACCTCATTCCATAGTTCATCAGGCACTCTGTCTATCAGATCTAGTCCTTTAAATCTATTTCTCACTTCCACTGTATAATCATAAGGGATTTGATTTAGGTCATACCTGAATGGTCTAGTGGTTTTCCCTACTTTCTTCAATTTAAGTCTGAATTTGGCAATAAGGAGTTCATGATCTGAGCCACAGTCAGCTCCTGGTCTTGTTTTTGTTGACTGTATAGAGCTTCTCCATCTTTGTTGCAAAGAATATAATCAATCTGATTTCGGTGTTGACCATCTGGTGATGTCCATGTGTAGAGTCTTCTCTTGTGTTGTTGGAAGAGGGTGTTTGCTATGACCAGTGCGTTCTCTTGGCAAAACTCTATTAGCCTTTGCCCTGCTTCATTTCATATTCCAAGGCCAAATTTGCCTGTTACTCCAGGTGTTTCTTGACTTCCTACTTTTGCATCCCAGTCCCCTATAATGAAAAGGACATCTTTTGGGGGTGTTAGTTCTAAAAGGTCTTGTAGGTCTTCATAAAACCGTTTAACTTCAGCTTCTTCAGTGTTACTGGTTGGGGCATAGACTTGGATTACTGTGATATCAAATGGTTTGCCTTGGAAACGAACAGAGATCATTCTGTCATTTTTGAGATTGCATCCAAGTACTGCATTTCGGACTCTTTTGTTGACCCTGATGGCTTCTCCATTTCTTCTAAGGGATTCCTGCCTGCAGTAGTAGATATAATGGTCATCTGAGTTAAACTCACCCATTCCAGTCCATTTTAGTTCGCTGATTCCTAGAATGTCAGCCTTCACTCTTGCCATCTCCTGTTTGAGCACTTCCAATTTGCCTTGATTCATGGACCTGACATTCCAGGTTCCTATGCAATATTGCTCTTTACAGCATCGGACCTTCCTTCTATCACCAGTCATATCCACAACTGGGTATTGTTTTTGCTTTGGCTCCTTCCCTTCATTCTTTCTGGAGTTATTTCTCCACTGATCTCCAGTAGCATATTGGGCACCTACTGACCTGGGGAGTTCCTCTTTGAGCATCCTATCATTTTGCCTTTTCATACTGTTCATGGGGTTTTCAAGGCAAGAATACTGAAGTGGTTTGCCATTTCCTTCTCCAGTGGACCACATTGTGTCAGACCTCTACACCATGACCCGCCCATCTTGGGTGGCCCCACGTGGCATGGCTTAGTTTCATTGAGTTAGACAAGGCTGTGATCTGTGTGATTAGATTGACTAGTTCTGTGATTATGGTTTCAGTGTGTCTGCCCTCTGACACACCTACCATCTTACTTGGGTTTCTCTTACCTTGGGCTTGGGGTATCTATTCATGGCTACTCCAGCAGAGCGCATCCATTGCTCCTTACCTTGGATGAGGGGTATCTTCTCACCACCGCCCCTCCTGACCTTGAACGTGGAATAGCTCCTCTAGGCCCTCCTGCGCCCATGCAGCCACCGCTCCTTGGACGTGGGGTAGCTCCTCTTGGCCGCCGCCCCTCAGTCATGGGGTCCTCCCAGCTTCTCCCCCTGTTCTCGGACATGGGGTAGCTCCTCTCTAGAGAGGCGATAATCAAGTTCTTACTTCACAGAAGAATTGTAAGCTTGAAGAAAAAATAGCATTTCTAAAGTTCTCATCACAGCATCTGACACAAGTAAGAGTCCAGTAAATGCTACTTATTTTGTTTTATTAGCTATTATTTTCACAGCATTTTTGCAACAGCCAACAGTTGAAACCAGGTCAGTGTTCAGTAGTGTAATATGGTGGCATTTATACAATAGGTTTCTATCCCAGTGTTTAAAAAGATGTAGAAAAATGTAATAATGTGTAAAAATGTATATGACCACTAAGTCTCATTTTTGAAATGCATAAATGTGGGTGTGCGTCCATACATAAATGTGTGTAGGTGTATGTACATACTTATTTAAACTCTGGAAATTCTAAATACACAAGAATATTGGCTAGCTGTAGGTGGTGTGATTTATAATTTCTTCTTTTTGATCATCTTTTTCTGTACTGCCCAGTTTGGTAGCCACTAACCCCAGGTAGCTATGTAATTAAAATTAAATAAAAGTTAAAAATCAGTTCCTCAGTCATACTACCATATTTCCACAGCCACACATGAAGTGTGGCTTCCACTTTAGACAGTGCAGACATAGAACATGTCCATCATGGCAGTAAGTTCTACGGGGCAACTTGAGTCTAGAGACTGAGATCCAGGCCAGAAAAAAATAGTCAGGACAGGGCCCTCCCTTTGCCAAGCACTCAAGTTCTCATCTGCATCTACTTCTTCCTCCTTAATAAGGATGTTAGCTGTTTTTTCTAACACATTACAATTATCACAAAGCGACAAAGCGGGGATTACCTTATTTGCAATGGTTCTAACTATGATTAGCTCTCCCAGTGATCCTATTAAAACGAGATCCCTCTGACTTAACAACCTCACAGCATTCTCTCTCTCACAGGAAGTACAGTTCCAACCAGAACATTTCCACAACACCATCGTGTGTGAGAAGCCCAACAACCACCTCAACAAGTTTAAGGGTTATATGTAAGTATTTGCCACCCGTGTGTTGCTTATAAATATTGCCTCTGCAGCTAGAAGTTTTGTCTCAAAATGGCCAAACAGATAAGCATCTGGGTCCTAAGAAAGTTTCTTTCTTTTTATCTTAAGAAAAGGCTAGAGAAACCTAACTAAATTTAGAAACCTTTTCCAGTCTTTGTTGCTGATGGAGTGACATTTAATTATCTCGCATATTTAAATTCACTAATAGTTTTTTCAGAACTCTGTGACAGCATCAAAATCGAGACCACACTCTGATTCAGGGGAGGCAAGTATGATTAAATTTAGACCAGATTTCTGAAGGAGCCTTTATTACACTGTAGGTAAGAATGGGGACTTTGGAGTTTGACAGACCTAGGTTTAAACCCAGGCTCTATCGCTTACAAGCTGTGTGACCTTCAGTAAATTAATTAACCTCTCTGGGCCTTCATTGCCACTTCTGTAAAATAAAGATTACATCACAGGAATTTTCTTGTCTGAGAGTTGGTCATATACAAAGCATGGCAACAGGCAGAGTAGATAGTTCATGGTGTTACTGCTGTTGCAATTACTGTTGTTATTATTTCAGTTTTGATTCAGCCTAAGAGTTTTGCTCTAATTTTGCTTCCACATTTGACAACTGGTCTTAAGGCAAAATACCAAAAAAAAAAAAAAAAAAAGAGCAGTGGTAAAAGATGTGAATAAAGGCCCTATTCAGGGCCTTAAGACTTTCAGAGGACTTTCTCAGAACATCGTCTCATTTGATCTGCAAAACAACCCAGGGAAGTGAGAATTCTGATTCCCAGTTTTCAGATGGGAGATCTGATGATAAAATTTTTCAGGATTCCCTCAGAGGCATACAGCAGCTACAAGACAGGGCCAGGACTTCCATCCTGTCTTTTCACTCTAACCCCTGAGTTTTTCATTGTCTGCACACAGACAATGAGCACAGACACATTATAGCAGCTTCTCTACCAATAGGCTTGCAATGAGACTTCAGAAGTTTTCTCAGGAGGCAGATGTTAGGCCTTTCCCTCCAACCACTGTTTCCCAGGCTATATTAGATGTCTTGAGGAGCAAGATAAGAGGGGGAAAAGCAAGAACAATGCAAAAGCAATGGCAGATTTTCAGTGCAAATTACTTTTTAAAAAATTAAAGAGCACAGATGGAGACAGACAGAGAAGGGCGCAAGTTCCTGGAGGAGAAGAGGATTCATAGCAGGCATCTGGCGAAGTGGAGCTTGCCACCTGCCTGGGCAAGAAGTCCTCCCCTCATGCACAAGTTTTGTGGATTTGGTTCACCCCAAGGCTCCCATGCCTTGAGTCATTCTCTGTCCTCTTGGAGAGCAGCCTCATTGCTGGGTTTCTATTTGTAATCCTTTCTCCCCAAAACAGCTCATGCCAGCAGCCAGCCTTTCTAAGCTTCAGCCTGGACTCATCTCAGACAGAACTTTCCCAGCTCCATTCAATCCCCAGAACCTCCTCTTCCTGGTCACTGCCTCTAAAGGCAACTTTCCCCACCTTCCCAGGGCTCCTGGGTGAGCCTGTAAAGTCCAGTTGGTCAGTCTAGCAGCCAACCCATGGGATGCTTGCAAATTCTCCACTATGCTCCCTCTGCTGAGGCCCACCACCCACAGATGATCTATGCTCTTTTGCTGACCAAACCACAGGTCTGATGCCTCCAGGTGTCCAGAAGCTTCTTTGGGCCTCCTTAATGTAGGAACTCTCTTGGGGCTACCCAGGCTGGCTAGAAACTGAGTAGTTTTTAATGCTTTGAAGATTAGGAATGTCAGATTTGACAATGCACTTTTTAAGCAATAAGATCAGTCCAAAGCAGTGATTCTCAAACCCCTTTCCCTCCTCTCTATCAGAGGACCTTTATGGTGTCTGACACGTCGTTGATTATCACAACCGAGACGAGGTGCTAATGGCCTCTGGTGGGTAGGGATCAGAGATGCTGCTCAGCATCCTATAAGGCACAGAACAGACCCACAACAAAGACTAATCCCACCCAAATAGTCAGCAGTATCAAGGTGGAGAAATACTGCCGTGAGTCAGTTAAATAAAGCATCCCTGTAAACAGTGCACTGAATAGAAGGGCTATGAGATCGCAGTCCCTTTGTACTGAAAAAGGAACACTATGACCGAGAGACAAGGAAGATGCTATCATAGCTTATCAGCTTAGAGCATCATAAAAATGCCCTTTAAACCTCTAGCTACTAACAGTGAATCATTCAATATTCTATCTGTAGCAGCTCCCTCCATAAGGACAAGTGGGTCTTCAACTTCAGCCATTCTCAGAGCACCTTTATGATTTGTATCACATTCATAAACACTATATGTTATAAAACTTTAATTGGCTTAGTTTTCTCTTAATTTATTTCAGAAGAAAAAGTTATGTTACTGGCACTATGGGCAACTGGAATTGCTGCTATATATAGCTTGCCATAGATTTATGGTGGTATTACTTTCCATATATAAATTTTATAACAGTAAAATTAGTAAAATGAAATCAAAACAGTTATTTTACTCTAACTACAGACTATTGCCAAAACCTCCTCTGTGTTAAAAAATTAGATAAATAAGTGCTAGAAAGGATTAACAGAGATAAACTAAGATATTTCCTTGTTAAATTCAAAAGAATTGCAAATGGAAATGACTGATTCAATGTAGATTAATGGGGTGCTACTTTAAGAACTCCACTGTAGTGAAAATCCCATGAGGCTTGGTGTTGGGAGCTGGATGCCCAAGTCCTGGAATGTCCTATGTCCTGGAAGTGTGTCCTTGGAAAGATCTTTCACCCTCTCTGAGTTTCAACTTTCTCATAAGCAAGGATAATCACCCTGCTAACTTCCCAGAGCTGTGAAGAGTCAAATAAAATCATGTAAGTAATATAGTTAATAAACACAGTAAAGAATTATTCTGAGTGTATTGAGTGGTATTGTAGCATTCTGGAGCCAGACTTCCTGGATTTGAATCCCCTTTCTGCCATGTACTATGATTGCCTCGGTTTCCCTATTTTTAAAATGGGTATGAAACATGACCTACCTTCTAAGGTTGTCATGACCATTATTTAATACATAGAAAACATAACTGGACCTAGAGAGATGAAGTATTAACGAGTTAGAAGGAGAGAAAATCCATTAGGGTTCAGAGGATTACTGTTCTGTTCTCCCCAATGTTGTGAGGAAGTTATATTTAAAGTTCCTATAAATGCCAGAGGGGGAGGGCCTCAGGACTGAATGAGGACTAGACACCAAGTCAACCCTGGTGTGGATTGTCTCAGAAGTTTCTAGAGTGAAGTGGGAAATTGTGATGCCTCCTGAGTCTAGAAGAAGGGAAGAACTCTGCGGATCTCCCATTTGAGAAGCTGCCTCCCAAGATGTTGCACAAAGGCAACTGGTCCTCCTGCTGTGAGGATGGAGCAAGAGAAGGATAGCACAGGCCAGAGGCCAAGAGGGAAGCTTCTGGGCGGCCCTTCCTCATCATCTCATGATAACAGAGGTGGGACTGTCCCTTGTCCTCTATAGACTTGGACGTTCAGCTTGTGTGGGTGCAGACCCAGCCGCTGATGATAGTGGGTGTATGAACACTGCCTCAGGGAGCACAGCACCTATCCTTGCAGGGTCAGAAGCCAGTTCCCCCACATTTTGTCCCTAAAACCATTTTGAATCTTCCTCATCGGAGTTTTGCCTTTTAGGCCAAATCACATCCTTAGGGATGGGTAATTCCCTCTAATGGTCCAGTCCCCATTAGGTGTCCTAGGACCAATGAAGTCTTGCATTTAAACATGGGAATTAGTTTCCAAGTTAATATTGCTCTTCTGAAGAAGACGGAGAAGAAGGATCGTGTTCACTCACCACTTCTGAGACACTAACCCGTGAAAGTGTGGAGATGCCACCAAACCGTTCCTGTCTTTCATGATCTCCAGGGAACATCCCGATCAGACCAGGACAGGCTTTGGCAGTGAGAGTCTTCTGCTTCGAGGCTGCACCATCAGAAACACTGAAGTGGCTGTTGGCATTGTCATCTACACAGGTTACTATCCCTGGACACTTTCCTACGCCCCTGCCCTCTCTCCTCCTTCCTCCAAACCTCCTCCAAATTCATCTTTAGTTGGTGGGAGCTCACATCGAAGGGGTAGAGGCGTGTGGTTTCCTGTTTCCCGGCTAAACAAACTGAGGCTGGAATCACAGCAGCTCACTTGGTCCACAGGAGACATAATTCAATTCTGAGTCACTGTCACTCATCTGGATAACACGGGGAGGGGGATGCATGCATCCCTAATGGTTTTGCGACACTAACCATAGGTGGGATGAAGAGCATCTTCTTGAGCTTGAGGAGTAACCTCACCAAACTTAGCAACATCACCGTGTGTGCCTCAGTGTCCTCATCTGTACAGTGGGAATAACATCTGTATCCGCCTCATAAAGCACTCATGAGAGTACAGTGACCCAGACATAGAAAGCACCCAGTGCCGTGTGTAGCACATGAGGGCACGGTGAGTCTTGGTGGTGGTTTTTGCAGTTGTTTTCATTATAAGCTTTATTCATTTTGTGGCTCTCTATATGGTGGTCTGTCTTCTTTGCACTTTGATTTTGCTTCCCCTTGAAAAAAGGTAACAGCAGCACTTCTCATAATGAGATTTGGAGGGGGTCTTGGGACGGCTGAACCCCCAGTACCTAGTGCCTGGCGCTCCATGGGTGCTCAATACATGTCTGTTTTCACTTGAACAACTGCAAACATCTATGGAGGTAACACAGTCTCCCTGGAGTGTCTACCTTCCCTGGAACTCTCCAGAAGTTTCCCCGGATCTTGCACTCACTGGGACACCTCGTAATATTTTGTTTACTTTTAGTTGGTATGTTTTGGTGCATAGAATCCAAACTTTGTTAGACTTGGAGGAGCACTAACACATCAGTCTACTCTATGACTCCCTTTGGCAGACCGTGAGAGAAAAGTAGGGTTTTTTTGAATAGTGTCACAGTCTAGCTGGCTTTCCCTAATTTGAGGGAGGGATGTTATATTTGTCAACACAGGTCATTGCTTTCAAGGGTCTTGACAGTGGAGTTCAGTGCTGTCTGGCAGACTTACTAAACACGACCCCTTCAGTAATCCCTGCCCCACCAAAAAACCCTCATAAACATTGAGTTTTCTTCTCTGCCTGAGCAGAAACAAAGCTCTGAGTGGGTGAAGGAAGTGGCCTATGAGAGGGCAGACAGAGAGGGAGTTAATCATGGTTCCTGGGAGTCAGACTGCCTGGGGATAAACCAGCCCTGGGCTTCCCTAGAAGCTCAGCTGGTAAAGAATCTTCCTGCAGTGCAGGAGACATGGGTTCAGTCCCTGGGTTGGGAAAATCCCCTGGAGAAGGGAATGGCTACCCACTTCAATATTCTGGCCTGGAGAATTCCATGGACTGTGAAGTCCATGCAGTCGCCAAGAGTCGGACACGACTGAGCAACTTTCACACACACTAAACCAGCCCTTGGCTGCAAGTTCCTGAAAAGCTGGTCAAGCTTTCCACACAAAAGGCACTGCTAACCTGTTCTCATAGGACTCTAAGGTTCAAATGAGATGATCTGTGAAAAGGGCTTAACCCTAGCCTGGCACACGTCAGGGTCTCAAAAAATGTGAGCAAAATGGTACTAATGGTGTTAAGTGTTGTCATCTAGAGCACGGGTTCTCAACCTCAACACTGGTGACCTTTGTCCCAGATTGTTCTTTGGCGGGGGAGTGTTTAGCAGCAGCCCTGGCTTCTGCCAACTAGATGCCAATAGTGCCACCTCCTCAAAGATGATAATCAAAAATTTCTGAAGACTTTGCCAAATGTCCCCTGGGGAACAAAGTCCCCTGTGGAGAATGACTGATCTGGAGCTGTACTCTCTGCCTGGGTGGCATAGATGGGCACAACAGGAGCACCTCAGGATCAAAGGCAATAAAAGCCAAGTCGAGTTTTCCAAGAGGAAGAAATTCCACGTGGGGGTGTATGCTTCTCACTGCAGACATTTATTGAGGCCCTACTGTGTACCAGAAACTAGTTGAGGTACTTTATATGTATCAGTTCATTTGCTTATGCCAGAGCACACAACCATAACATCTCAGTTTGCAGATGAGGAATTGAGATACAAAAGGATTAATTCCACCAAGGTCACATGTCTCCTGAGATTAATTCCCTCCTACCCAAGGTCAAGTGCCTGAGAGCCAAGCTCTGTCAGACACTGGAGCCCACATTCTATCCACCACACCATGATGCCTCCCCCATGAGACCATATTTTGCCAAAGGGACAGAAGAGTCTTAGGAAGTGAGGAGTGGGTGAAGGGGGTGGCCCCAGGACCCTTGTACAGGGTGAGCCCAGGGCAGGCAGGGTCCCCAGCTGTGGCAGCCCTTGAACAACTGCAGCAACTGGAGTCTGACATGATAAGCCCAGAGTGTGCTCACTCCTGTGGTTTCACTGCCACTTTAAATCCACAAGGCCACCAGCTAAACAGCATTAAACCACTCGCTGCTAGAGCTGATGTATTGGTTCTCTTTCATTTTGCACAGGAAACATGTGACTGGTATCTTTTAATTTGTCTTCTGAGGGGTATGGCACAGTAATTAAAATTTAGCAGCCCCAAAGGAAAGGCTCTGTTTAAAGACAAGGCTTAGTTAGACTGTCAGCTCTTAGCTGGGTGACTTGGGTACCAGGGGTCAGTGGAAGGAGAAATAGAGTGGGAATCAGCATCCTGGGTTCTCCACGTGGCTCTGATGTTCATGTATCCTTTCATTTGGAACAAGTCTCTTCTATGCTTCCATCATGGGTTTTTCCAACTGGAGAAAAGGGGTGACTGGATAAGATCAGTAGTTTTTAAATTTTATTATTTTTTCTTTGAACAAAATTTTATGCAGAACTCCAAGACAGGAGAGGAGCTGCCCAGAGTTAATGCTGGGGTGGAGGCCTTTGGCCACTACGCTCTTGCACAGGCAACAAACACCTTAGCAAAGAAGCAAGCGTGAAAATGACTGGCCTCAAGTACAGTGCTGCCACAGGGCCTTGGCATGTACTGTTCTCCAGTCCAAAGCCCTTTTCTACCAACTTTTCTCTCTCCATTCATGTCTCCCTTAAATGTCACCTCCTCTGAGAAACCTTCCATGACCATGCTCTCTAACGGCATCTCTTATTTTTTTAGCCCTTATTTATTGTTTACTTCATGGGACTTATCACCAACTGTAATGACCTTATTTACTTCTTTGCTTGTGTATTTTCCCCAGCATGTGACTCATCTGTCTTAACTACTGTATCCCACCACTAACCCATAACAGCCCTTTTGAGCAAATTAGAAGACAGCCTCCTGTCGTTTGCTAGAAATGTGTCCTAAGAGGCTTACAAATCGATGACAGCTACAAAGTGAGGGCTACCTCTTGAGTTGTGTAGGACACAGCCTGTGCACAGGAGCCTGGTCTACACCCCCTCCCCACCCATGTCCGGCAGGTAGGAGATGTTCCGTAAAAACCTGCTAACCAATTGTATGAGGTCTCTCCAGCTGCTCCCAGAACCTCCCTGTGCCAGGACACATCCAGGTTAGAGAATGAACCCTCTCTTGTTTTTTTAATTTTTTTAAGTTTTTTTTTTCAATTGGAGTAGAATTGCTTTTACAGTGTTGTGTTAATTTCTGCTATACAGTAACGTGAATCAGCCATTTGTATCCACATATATTGTATAATATACGCGCCCCTTTTGAGCCTCCCCCCTCACCCCCCTGCATCCCACCCGTCTAGGTCATCACAGAGCACTGAGCTGAGCTCCCTGTGCTGCACAGCAGCTTCCCACTAGTGATCTTGTTCACACACGGTAGTGTATACATATCAATCTTACTTTCCCATTTCATCCCACCACCACCCTAAGTCCCTTCCTGTGTCCACACATCCATTCTCTCCATCTGCACTCTGTCTCTGCCCTGCACAGAGGTAAATCTTCTGCAGGAAGAGCCAGAGGCAAATGGGGGGCCAAAGACTGACGATCTTACTTCTCCCGCAAAGGCCATGAGACGAAAGCCATGCTGAACAACAGCGGCCCGCGGTACAAACGCAGCCAGATCGAGCGGCGCATGAACAGAGACATCTTCTCCTGCATCGGCATCCTCTTCCTTATGTGCCTCATTGGAGCTGTAGGTATGGAATGTTCTGGAAAGAACCCCACAGGCATCTTCTGTTTCTTTTGTGCCAGTTGCCTCAACACAGAGCCTCAGTTTCCTTATCTACGAAAAGAAGTTAATAAATAAAAGCAAGCCTGCTCTGTATTTAACAGGGTGCCCATTCAGCCAAAAATGCAAGTGACATTGTTCGGAAAGTTGTATGTGCCCTAAATCGTAGGAAGAGCATCTGGGCACCCCCTTACCCAGAGAGGGTAACAGATGAATCAATCACAGGACTGTCCTCAGAGAGCAGGAACGTCCTCAGAGTCCAGCAGGAACAAGTCCAGCCTGAGAACAGAATCAATAACACCATCTGTCGCATTCAGTGAGGGCGGCACCAGGTACTGTGTTCGTTTCCTAGTGCTGCTGTAAAAGATTAATGCAAATTGAGTGGTTTAAAACAACACTAGCTGATTCTGCTACGTATCCAGGGTTCAGAAGTCCAAAATCAATTTCACTGGATTAAGACCAGGGTGCCTGCTGGACTGGCTCCTTCTGGAGACCCTGGGTGGGGAAAGTGGCCCCTTGTCTTTTTGGTTTCTACTGGCCACCTGGGTTTCTGCATTTGCGGCGTTGGGGGATTTTCAGGACTTCAGGGGGTAAAGAATCCACCTGCGAGTGCAAGAGTCATAGGAGACTCGAGCTCCGTCCCTGGGTCAGGACATCCCCTGGAGAAGGAAACGGCTCCAGTATTCTTTCCTGGAGAATCCCACGTACAGAGGAGCCTGAAGGGCTACAGTGCAGAGAGGTCACGAAGAGTCAGACACAGCTAAGTGAATGAGCACACACACACACGCCTTCGTTTTCAAAGTGCCTTACTTCACATCTCCTTCTCCTTGTCTGTGGGCATATCTCCCTGTGCCTCCTTTTTATAAGGACACTTGTAATACCATCATCAGGCCCACCAGGCTAATCCAGGCTCCTCTTCGCCATCTCAGGGTTCTTCACTCAATCCTGTCTGCAAAGTCTATCTGCATATTCACAGGGCCCCAGGTTGAGTACACAGACACCTTAGGGGACATCATTCAGCCTGCTGTGGGTGTTATGGGAGCATCAAGGAAGGAAGTCTTGCTGAAGCTTATTCTCACCAGAAGAGGGAGGTGGCAGGGACAGGATGGAGCCGGCAGCTGTGAAAGAAAAGAGAAGACGCTTTATCCCAAGGACAGCACAGACAAAGCAGAGCAGAGGAGGGAAAATCATTCTTTTGCAGAGGAGAGTTTGGCTGTTTGGCAAGAGCAAGGCCAAGAATGGAACCCTGAACAGAAGCAGGGTGAGGCCAGGGTCTACTACAGCCAATGTAGACCGCTGTGGGAGCAGTGATCCAGAGTTATTTCAGTCGATCCTTGGAGGGTAGGCAGGGCAGTGAGTACGATGCTCGTTCTTACTCTCCCCCTCTATGGCTTAACACTAAGGATGGTTCTTGGCACCCTAAAGGAGGCCTTAAAAGAAGCAGGGAGGATCAAATTGAAGGACTTACATGCTGAGTCCAGAGCCCCCTGCTGACTCTGCACCAGGGAGCAGCTGTCTCGTTTGCTCTTCACTTGCTTCTATCAGAAATCGCAGCCATCACTGTTGTTATACTTTATTTTTTAGAAACTATTTCTTTTTAATATTTATTTATATGTATTTATTTGACTGTGCCAGGTCTTTGTTGCAGCATGTGGAATCTAGTTCCCTGACCAGGGGTCTAACCCAGGCCCCCTGCAATTGGGAGCACAGGATCTTAGACACTGGGCCACCAGGGAAGTCCTCATCACTGTTTTTTAAAGACAGCATCCAAGGCCTAAAACACTGCTCAGCCCACAAAGTTCTTATGTGTCACCACAGTGAAGACAGTGGGGTCTAGTCTTGTGCATGGCCTGGAGTTTTGAATGAATGTACTTCCCAGGTATATCTCACAGCACTCCAAGAGGGGCTCAAAGCTGGAAGGGCAGTACCTGAAGCCAGCAAACAAGAAAACCACCCATTGGTTTTGTGGTCCATCTGTGTCCCCAGAGATGCTGCAAAACTCTTGGCTCTGTTTGGGGAAGGATTTTTAGGGACCATCAAACCTGGAAAGGACACTGAAGATCGTGTCACTGTGTCTCTAGAGAAAGGAAGCTAATGATTAAAGGGTCACAGAGTTAGACAAGATTCAGGCAAACCAAAAGCAGCTTGGTAGATTACCCCAAATAAGAAATACTTTGAGAAAGTAATGGGGAGGGGCAGGATTTTCTTGTCTGAGAATAACAACTCATAGAGTGACAGGCCTCTGTTGGCACCTAACTAAAGTATAGCTCCTGTAGGAGGTGATGGCTCCCAAATTAGCACCATCCCAGGGTTATTTATCACATATTTCTTTACCAGGCTTCCCTGGTGGCTCTACTGATAAAGAATTCGCCTGTAATATGGAAGACCTGGATTTGATCCCTGGGTTGGGAAAATCCTCTGGAGGAGGAAATGGCAACCACTCCAGTATTCTTGCCTGGAGAATCCTATGGACAGAGGAGCCTGGCAAGAGAACAGCTACCCATTCCAGTATTCTGGCCTGGAGAATTCCAAAGACTGTATAGTCCATGGGGTCGCAAAGAGTCGGACACAACTGAGCGACTTTCACTTCACTACTTTAATGTATGAAGATGGAATTTCTTTTTTATTTGTCTGGATTGTCTTCCCCAGGCCTTTCTGATCACCCAGTACCCACCTGAGCTTCAGAATCCTTCTAGGTCTCCTCCTCCAGGCAGCCTGCTCTGATTTCTTTTATGATCTCTAGCTCCTCTGAAAGCCAGTGATCCTTACTCTGTACCATATATTTGGCCCTTAACCTCACATCTATAAGTCTCCTTTATTCTGCTGTGTATGACGGTATTTGGCCCAACCTCTTGGGCAAAGAAGTATCTTAGGGGCAGGGTGGCACCCTTTTTGCATTCTGTTCTCTATAGTTTCTATCCTGGAGCCAAGAGCATTATACACATAGGGTGATCCTGTTCTCACAATAACCCCATGGGGAAGGTACTATTACTAATTGATAGATAAGGATGCTGAGATTCAGAGAACTCAGTGCCAGTTGCACTTATCAATCTGCACTTGATGGGTGTTGCTATCCCCATTTATAATTACAGAAACAGAGGGTTCAGTCCATATCTGAGGCTGTTGCTATGGGCTCTTATAGCATTCCAGGATCTAGCTCATGCCAGGTGAGATTTGTATCTTTACATCAGACTCCATGACTTGGTAGGGAACTCCTCAAAGACAAGAAGTAGGACCAACTCCTTTTTGAATTAATAAATTTTGGATAAAGAGAGGGAAGGAGAGAGGCAAGGAGGAGTGAGTAAACAGAGTTGATGGATGGGTGGGTGGGTGGATGGATGGATTGAGGGATGGATGATTGGATGGGTGGGTGCATGAGGGAGAAAAGAAACAAACTCTTGTCCCTTTTTCTATTTCCAACTCCTGTATAATAGGACTTAAACAAAATCTAAATAATCACCATGCTAGTTTCCTCTGCTAGGAGGAGAGATTGAAATGTAGGGTATGTGAAAGACCACCTTAGAGCTAAACGAATACATACACACACAGTGTTATATAGAACAAGGATGTGCTCCTCCAAAGCACACTGATTTCTGGCAGTAGGTCAGGGATGGGCTGATGTAATTGACCAATTTAAGATTAAGTGGAGATTTTGTCTCATGCTTGGCTTTGCCTCCTCTCAGGTCACGGCCTCTGGAATGGAACCTTCACAGAGCACCCTCCCTTTGACGTGCCAGACGCCAAGGGCAACTACCTTCCCCTTGCTCTTGGGGGCTTCTACATGTTCCTCACCATGATCATCCTGCTCCAGGTAGGAGGTCCTCCCCAACTCGGGGCTCAAAAGACCTACAGCCAACACCTATACAACTTTGCAGAAAAAAAAAAGAAAACTCAGTACTGACCTTGAGGAAGAACTAACTGGACTGAGATGAGAAAACATTTATTGCTTCTTATGGGTCTTTGAAAGTATTCGTATCTGGTATAATGTCAGGACCAGCCCTGCCTTGAGGAGAGGACCTTGGCCTCAGATAATAACAGAGGGAAATATTTATCAGACTCTTGTATTTAAAAGTAAGATTGCAGCAGAGATCCACGGGTGCCTGTCCTGCTGCCAGATCTAGAACTGGTGAACCTTCTGACCTGAGAACCACGAAGATAACACAGCACAAAGAATGAGAGAAAATTTTCGAGCCCCAAGCGTTCAGAGAAAGAAACCACAGGTTAGCGTTTTCATATTTGTTAGATTGAAGAAGAACCAGCACTATACATAGGGGGGAAAAAAGCAAAAGACAGAGCACCTGTAAGAGAGAGGTAAGAAAGGCCCCTACTTAGAGGTAAACACCTACAGTGAGGTGTAAAGAGATTTAAAAAACCCTCAGGCCCAGTAAGAATTACAGTCTATGAAAAGATAGTGGAAGTTGTAGTTTTGTTTTGACAAAACCCCATCTGTTGGAGTTCTTACAGTACTTGAGTATGTTTCTTGGTCCTCCAACTGGCAGCTTTTTTCTTTCATTAGTTCATTCACTCATGGAGCAAAGTAACCCTTTTTAAATGTGAGGAGGAAGTCCTGCTCTTCCTCTGCCCTGAACCTTCTGATGGTTTCATAAGCAAAAGTGAAATGAATACAAAGGGAAGTACAAAGTGCTGAGGCGACCAACAAGGCCTGAGTGATCTGGGCCCCGCTCCCTCGGGGACCACGTCTCTGAGCTGTCTCCCACACACTGGCACACACGCCTGCTGACTCTCACCCCGGCCCTGCAGACACCCAGCCGCGGGCCCGTGCCCTGCCTGGAACATGCCTCCTCCCACAGATAACCTCAGGCTCACACCCTCGTTTCTTCAGGTCTCAGCACAAAGGTTGTGGTTTCTGAAATACGCCCTCCCAGCCTTCACTTTTCACTTTATTCTTTTTTTTCATGAGATTTGCCACCACTCAATATAGATTTCTTTGTTTGTTTACTGGACTAGAAGGTCTTCAAGGCCAGGGCTTTTGTTCTACTCATTGCCATTTGAAGGACCTAAAACAGCACTCAGTATTTGTGTGTGTGTGTTAGTTGCTCAGTCATGTTTGACTCTTTCTGACCCCATGACTGTAGCCCACCGGGCTCCTCTATCCATGGAATTCTCCAGGCAAGAATACTGGAATGGGTTGCCATTTGCTTCTCCAGGGGATCTTCCTGACACATGGATTGAACACAGATCTCCTACATTGCAGGCAGATTGTTTACCATCTGAGCTACATCAGTGGGTAGTGATCAACAATAAATTGGAATAGAAAACAGATTTAGGATTACCAAAGGGAAAAGAGAGGGAGAGACATAAATTAGGAGTCTGAGATTAGCAGGTACACACTATCATATATCGGAGAAGGCAATGGCACCCCACTCCAGTACTCTTGCCTGGAAACTCCCATGGATGGAAAAGCCTGGTGGGCTGCAGTCCATGTGGTCCTGAAGAGTCAGACACAGCTGAGCAACTTCACTTTCACTTTTTACTTTCATGCATTGGAGAAGGAAATGGCAACCCACTCCAGTGTTCTTGCCTGGAGAATCCCAGGGGTGGGGGAGCCTGGTGGGCTGCCCTCTATGGGGTCGCACAGAGTCGGACACGACTGAAGTGACTTAGCAGCATTAGCAACTATCATATATAAAGCAGATAACAAGAATCTACTATATAAAGTATTATCAATATCTTGTAATAAACTGTAATGGAAAAGAACATGAAAAAGTATATACAATGTTATATAGAGAGAATGAAATCACTTTGCTGCACACCTGAACCCAACATGACTCTGTAAATTAATTAGAGCTCCTTACTCCTTCTAGCTCAGTCATTAAACAAGCAGTGGTACGTGTCTACCCCATACCAAATATTCCTGGCTCAGGAAGGCCTATGTTTTTTTCAGATTCTCCCAAGGATCCCAAGGCAGGCATGAGGTCACTGAGCTTTAATTTCTCAGAGAAAACTCACTGCGTGAACTGACCTAAGCTTTTCATGAAATGCTTTTGCTACTGCATCACTCAGGTAGGTCCTGAGATGGCAGACCAGCCTCTTTATCTGACACAGTGGGACTCAATCTCCCCACAGATACTGATCCCAATCTCCCTGTACGTGTCCATTGAGCTGGTGAAGCTCGGGCAAGTCTTCTTCCTGCACAACGACCTTGACCTGTATGATGAAGAGACTGACTTGCCCATTCAGTGTCGAGCCCTCAACATCACTGAGGACTTGGGTCAGATCCAGTACATCTTCTCCGACAAGACGGGAACGCTGACCGAGAACAAGATGGTGTTCCGGCGTTGTACCATCATGGGCCACGAGTATTCTCACCAAGAAAATGGTACGAGGGGGCTCCTGGGGGCCCCATCCTTCTTATAAAGAAATCACCCCTGCTCTCCTAAGAGAGTGGTGATTAAAACCCATTCCCCTGGCTCTTGCAAAGGCTTAGTGGCTCCGTGGGAAGTAGCTTCCTGTATCCCTGCGGCCTCCTTGTCACAGATCAATGATGTTCTTATCACTTGTAAACTTTCATTTGCTCCTGAAGGCTATGGGTAATCTCCTGTGTGGTAGCCCTCTAGCTGGTTGATCTTTGTCCTCAGTGGATCTTTGCCTGGTGTAATTGACACAGAGGATTTTTATCTGTCAGGAATGCACTGCAAAGATGTCCAAATTATGTTCCAGTCCTGCAACCAAAGTTTAGGAATTTTTCAGGTTACCTTACCTGACAGGACAGGCCCAGGTAGAAGTGTGGTGGGATGGGATACAGTCAGGAAATGCCCTGCATGCTAACTGACCTCTTGGGGTTCACTGACACAAAGCTTTGCCTTAGGGGATGTGGCTAGGAAATGCCTGGATTGTCATCTTGCATAGACTGAAGGTGGCTGATACAGCTGACTGATCCTCTCGGTTCCTTCCCCCCACAGCACACATGCGTGCACACACACACTCACACACACACACACACTCCACTTCCTTCATTCTTCATTCTTTTGTGGGAGGGATTAAGAAAGAGAAAAGAGAAGGTACTATAGGCAGTCCAATCCCCTTTGCCACAGTGATAACCAGGTACCTGGGAGCTTCTAATCTTAATAATTACAGCTACCATTACCAGTACTTAGAGTATGCTTATCACTTTTATATCGTTATATATTAAGTCTTTTATACATACCATTATATCATTAAGTCTTCAAAACAATGAGTTGGATAGTTTTTATAACCCCTAATTGAGGAAGTAGAGGCGAGGCGTGGGTTATGTGAAGCTCAAAGTCACATAGATAGGAGGTAGGAGGGCCAGTGTGACCTGTGTGACCAAGTTGTACCCCACTTTCACCAGTCAGGATAACCAGCTGTCTGTTATCTAGAGCAGCATAATGTTCTTACACCATGCTCTTTTAGCTTCACCCCCAAAGTCTAGCATCTCCCAACCATGATCTGGCCAAGGTATGACTGATGCAATAACAAGATTCCTTTCTTGCAGCTAAGCGACTAGAGACCCCAAAGGAGCTGGACTCAGACAGTGAAGAGTGGACCCAATACCGGTGCTTGTCCTTCCCAGCCCGAAGGGACCAGGGCCCAGCAACAGTGAGGGGCCAAGGGGGGTCCCAGCCTCTGAGGAGGAGCCAGAGTGCCCGTGTACCCATCCAAGGCCACTCGCGACAAAGGTCTATGGGGCGCTGTGAAATCTCACAGCCCTCTGTGGCCTTCAGCAGCTCCATAGTAAGTGCCTGCCTTTCCCTCTTTGAATTGCAAGTGACCTTTCTTGAGGAGAGATATGGGATGGTTCCAGGGCATGAAAGAGAAGGGTATTATAAACCCTGAATTGCTCTCAAAATGGCAGCCCTTGGTCTTGTTTGCAATCTGAATGGGTTTTGTTAGGCATGTACGAGTCTGTTAATTTCAAATGTTCAATGTCTTAAAATTGAGAGATTTTGAAATGGAATTAGAAAAAGTCTCCCCACTAAGCCAGTGTTTCCCTGTGGTGATAACTGGTTTGAATTAAGAAGTCCGTGCTCCCCAGGCTGGGTGTGCCATCCTCAGCTCATCATGTCCCCCACCCCCTCTCTCTATACCCATCCCTGCACTGAGGCCCAGCAGCAAGTTCGCTATGTACATTTTTCCAAAATACAGTTGATAGGAAAGAGAGATATCTGACATGTCCATGTTTCTATAAAGTAGAAAAATGGACGATGAACCTATAAGGCTTACAGGTTTCAAGAAAAATGGGAGAATGTATTTATTGTGATAATCAGAGAGTCTTAAGTTGTTATGAAGCAGAGGACATCTCTGTCAAATTTACCCAGTCCACCTCCGTCCCTTAGGCTAACTGCTTGGCTCCAGGATGTTGAACTTTGCAAATTTGGGGTTTTCTGCTTATGGTCCCTTCACATTTGATCCTCTGAGAGAGTTACCATTAAACATCTAGGTAGCAGGTGAAGAAACTGAGTTTGTTCCCCAAGATGAGGCAACATGTCCTAGAAGCCAAGGCCAGAGCCAGGGCCTCGGACTCCTGTCCCATTCCACTGTCCCCTGCATCAAGCTCTTCCTCTAGAGAACACATCATTCAGAGTCTTCAATATGCCAGCAAACTTGGAAAACTCAGCAGTGGCCACAGGACTGGAAAAGGTCGGTTTTCATTCCAAGCACAAAGAAAGGCAATGCCAAAGAATGCTCAAACTACCACACAATTGTACTCATCTCACACGCCAGTAAAGTAATGCTCAAAATTCTCCAAGCCAGGCTTCAGCAATACGTGAACTTCCAGATGTTCAAGCTGGTTTTAGAAAAGGCAGAGAAACCAGGGATCAAATTGCCAACATCCGCTGGATCATCGAAAAAGCAAGAGAGTTCCAGAAAAACATCTATTTCTGCTTTATTGACTATGCCAAAGCCTTTGACTGTGTGGATCACAATAAATTGTGGAAAATTCTGAAAGAGATGGGAATGCCAGACCACCTGACCTACCTCTTGAGAAACCTATATGCAGGTCAGGAAGCAACAGTTAGAACTGGACATGGAACAACAGACTGGTTCCAAATAGAAAAAGGAATACATCAAGGCTGTATATTGTCACCCTGCTTATTTAACTTCTATGCAGAGTACATCATGAGAAACGCTGGGCTGGAAGAAGCACAAGCTGGAATCAAGATTGCCAGGAGAAATATCAATAACCTCAGATATGCAGATGACACCACCCTTATGGCAGAAAGTGAAGAGGAACTCAAAAGCCTCTTGATGAAAGTGAAAGAGGAGAGTGAAAAAGTTGGCTTAAAGCTCAACATTCAGAAAACGAAGATCATGACGTCTGGTCCCATCACTTCATGGGAAATAGGTGGGGTAACAGTGGAAACAGTGTCAGACTTTATTTTTTTGGGCTCCAAAATCACTGCAGATGGTGACTGCAACCATGAAATTAAAAGACGCTTAGTCCTTGGAAGAAAAGTTATGACCAACCTAGATAGCATATTCAAAAGCAGAGACATTACTTTGCCAACAAATGTCCATCTAGTCAAGGCTTTGGTTTTTCCTGTGGTCATGTATGGATATGAGATTTGGACTGTGAAGAAAACTGAGTGCTGAAGAATTGATGCTTTTGAACTGTGGTGTTGAAGAAGACTCTTGAGAGTCCTTTGGACTACAAGGAGATCCAACCAGTCCATTCTGAAGGAGATCAGCCCTGGGATTTCTTTGGAAGGACTGATGCTAAAGCTGAAACTCCAGTACTTTGGCCACCTCATGCGAAGAGTTGACTCGTTGGAAAAGACTCTGATGCTGGGAGAGATTGGGGGCAGAAGGAGAAGGGGACGACTGAGGATGAGATGGCTGGATGGTGTCACTGACTCGATGGATGTGAGTTTGAGTGAAGTCCGGGAGTTGGTGATGGACAGGGAGGCCTGGCGTGCTGCGATTCATGGGGTCGCAAAGAGTCGGACATGACTGAGTGACTAAACTGACTGACTGATACTTACAGAGAAGGCCTCAGGGACCCCCGGAAGCTTGAACAAGACACATATACTCACAGAGGGACCAAAAGTGCTATCATCCTGTTATTAGAGGATTAGATTTTCAAAAGGACCATTTTGGTGAATTTCATTCCAGTCTTTTCATTCCCCTCATTATACACACACACATACTCACACACACAAACTACATGTGTTAACATTTTTTGCAGTCATCATGCACATAAATTATAGCTGCTGCTTTTTTGGATTCTGACATGATATCAAAAGCCTTTTCTACATTGCTACCTAGTATTTGTTACCCAGGACTGTGTTTTCTGACTGTGACAAGAAATTCTGTGAGTCTGTATCTTCTGGGTTGTTGTTTATCTAATTTAAGTACGTACAAAGTTAACTCACGTCCTTATATACTGCACGTAATAATGTCCATTCTGTACATGTATCTTATTATCATGCACATAAACACAACAATAGCAAGGATAAAAAATAGCAATGTGTTAAGACATATGATACTTACAAACCTACAAGAATAATGATCCATTGATGACTCTGGGAATATTTTTATTTTATTTTTCTTTTTGATTTTCCCGAAAGAAGTAACAATAGGATATGCATATTGTCAAGTCTTTCTCTGATTTAATTCCGTCCCCTCTGAATGGAATGCTCTTCCCCCAGCTCTTTACCTAAATGTTTGGACAATGAATTCAGTGAGTTCTCTTTGGGCACGGGGACTAAATCTTGTGCTGCTGGTGTCTTTTGGTTTCTTCCAGTTCTGGATACCACAGGCATCCTGTGTATCTGAGAAGGTCTCCTCCAGGAGAAAGAAGAGCCTTTCCTGTGTAGATATCCATTGGGATACACAGATTCACTGGTCTCTGTTCAGTCTGACAAATTTCAGAGCCCAGGAAAAACTGCAACCCTGACTAAGTCAGTATAACTTTTATTCAGGGCCCTTAGCTGATGGTCACTGAAAGGGGCCCATGCACCTATGAGCTATTTCCAGATCTTGAATGTCATTGATTTGCCCTGGCTGGCACATTTGAAGTCCAGTTCTAGCTAAATTCACTCAGGAAGAATAAGGAAATTGACACAGTAATAGCCAATTCTTGTTGCCTGGGCAGGGGAAGATGGTAATGTGTTCCTTCTATGAACTGCTAAATTTTCAGACTGAAAATCTGGAGTTAGTCAGACAATAGCACCCCAGCTATTTGTTTGGGGGGTGTGGGCACTGGGCCTAGAGTCAGGAAACGTGGGCTCTGGTTTCAACTCTGCCGAGGTTTGCTGGGTGGTCTTAAGCAACATGCTAAACCTCTTTCTATCCCTATTTCATCGCTCACTGGCTCTTCTAAAAGTCAAAGAATATGACGCTTGTGCTGACCAGCAAGGTCACTTCCAGCTGTGAATTAGGCACGTTTGGGGCCATATGGCCCCAGGTGTTCATCTCAGCTCCACTGTGTATCAGCTCTGTGGCTTTGGTCAGTTCACTGGGTGGAAACCTCAATATTCTTATCTCAAGAAAGGATTACTGTTATGCCTCATGAGTTGGTTTTGAGGATTTAATTCTTAAAATACTGTATTCTAGACAGAGGGATAAATAATAGAAGCTTTAAATGACATTTTAAAGGAAAGCTGTCTGCCTTGGACAAATGTTCACTTAAGTGATGACAGGGAGAAGAAATGGGAATTTTCATAAAATACGTGGAACCCTCCCCCCTGATATTCTGGACTATTTGGTCTAGGGTGGGGCCTCAATTTATATTTTGATTTCTAATGATTCTACTGAGCAGCCACTAAGAACCTCTCTAAGCACACTATCACCCCACTCAGAAATATTCATTTGGTTCAAATAGGTGCATTCTACAACTTGGGAGGCATTGGCTGAAGGGGGTGATTTAAGCTGCCTTAAAGGGGTCTGATACTAACCTGTATACTCTCTGTGGCTGGAATATCAGATCCTTGAATTTGTCTGTGGAGAACGTCTGTGGCAGCCCCAGGAAGATGCCCTGGCTCCTAGTTCCTGACTCCCACCCCCACCCACTCTTGGCAAACTCTATGCTGTCTCCTCTTCCACCTGCCCATCTGGCATCCAATCTAGTCGAATAATCTCTTGGCACCAATAGTGCTTTACCTTCCCTTTGTAAACCCAGCCAGAACTTGCCTCTGAAGCCCTAGAGATGCCAGGTCATGGCGGAACACCCAACCCCCTTCAAAGAAGCCCATTGTTGGCCTCCATGGCCCTTTGCTCTAAACCAAAAATAAAATGTGCATCAACAATAACAACCACCACAACAAAAGCTGACTTTTTTCTTTTACTACAAAGAACAAGGTAGCATTGGTAATTGTTGTCTAATTGGCTGCCATCATATCTGTGACTTTAGGGTGGGGCAATATATCAATACTTAGGAAAGTAAGGAGTTCTTAGCCAGTATTTAAGAATCCTGGTAGATGGGAAATGAAATACCCTCCCTGCCCACTCCACCCCCACCCCCAGTCTGTGAGCAGCCAAGATTGGAGTACAAAGTCTTTGTTTAGACATGCCACTTGAAATATGTTTTCCAGTCATCAGACCAAACACTATCTTCCTAATCATAAAGTTTTCATCAGGGTGGGTAAGGCTCCATACTTCACCACCTCTCCCTTCTGTGGGCACAGCCTCACCCATCTGTCTGGAAAGAATGCAATGGAGGAAAGTAAAGAAGGCTGTCTTTGGCCCTCTGCCTTCTTTTTTGAAACTTGGTCTTCCTTTCCTTCCTGGGAAGATACTTGTGCCACACTTGTCTGCTCTGAGACAGCCCACATGCACACACTCCCACAGCAAGGTTAGATAAGAGGCTGGATTTAACTAACCTAGCGTGCAAAATCCTTTAGGAAGTGACATGACTACACAGGGCAATAAATGGATGAGGCCTGACTCAGCTTGGCTTCCCTTAGCTCCCAGGGTCCCAAATGGGGGCCCACAGCCCTATTCATAAGAACTGGGTCTTACCAGCAAAAGAGACACAGATATAAAGAACAGGCTTTTGGACTCTGTGGGAGAAGGCAAGGGTGGGATGATTTGAGAGAATAGCATCGAAACAGGCATATTACCATATGTGAAATAGATAACCAGTCCAAGTTTGAAGCATGAAACAGGGCACTCAAAGCTGGTTCACTGGGATAACCCAGAGGGATGGGTTGGGATGGGAGGTGGGAGGGGTGTTCAGGACAGCGGGGGGACACATGTACACCCGTGGCTGATTTGTGTCAATGTATGGCAAAACCACCACAATATTGTAAAGTAATTAGCCTCCAATTAAAATAAATAAGGAAATGGCAACCCACTCCAGTATTCTTGCCTGGAAAATCCCATGGACAGAGGAGCTTGGTAGGCTAAAGTCCATGGGGTTGCAAAGAGTTGGACACGACTGAGCAACTTCACTTTCACTTTTCAAAATAAAGAAAGAACTGGATCTTGCAAGATCAAGGAAACTCCCTTCCTTTAAAAAAAAATTATTGAAGTATAGATTTTTAAATTTTATTATTGGATTATAATTGCTTTACAATGTTGTGTTAATTTCAGCTCTATAACGAAGTGAATCAGCTATGTGTGTACATATATCCCCTCCCTCCTGAGGCTCCCTCCCACCCCATCCCACCACATCCCACCTCTTGGAGTCAACACAGAGCACAGAGCTGAACTCCCACTGGCTCTGTGTTGCCCACGGTAGGGTACGTATGTCAGCACCACTCTCAGTGCATCCTACCTCCCTGTCCCTCTAGGTGCCCACATGTCTGTCCTCTGCATCTGCGTCTCTATTGCTGCCCTACAGAGAGGTTCATTGGTGCCGTTTTTCTAGATTCCATATATATTTGTTAATTATGATATTTTTCTCTATGGTGAAGACCAGTTGATTTACAATGTTGTGTTAGTTTCTAGTGTAGAGCAATGATTCATGTATACATATATATATTCTTTTTCACATTTTTTTGCATTACGGTTCATTACAGAATAATGAATATATTTCCTTTGCTACACAGTAAGACCTTGTTGTTTATTTCATATACAGTAGTTTGTCTGTATTAATCCCAAACTCTTAATTTATCCCTCCCTACCCCTCCTTTCCCCTTTGGTAACCGTACATTAGAGTTCTGTATCTGTGAAGCTAACACTGTTATGTAAATAGTTCATTTTTATCACTTTTTTTTTTACTGTGAGGTTTATCATATTTTAGATTCTACCTATAAGTGATAACATATGGTATTTGTCTTTTTGTTTCTGACTTACTTTGCTTCATATGCCAATCTCTAGATCTATCCATGTTGCTGCAAGTGGCATTCTTTTGTTCTTTTTAACGACTGAGTAGTATTCCATTTACACCACATCTTTATCCATTCATCTGTCAGTGGATATTTAGGTTGCTTCCATGTCTTGGCTATTGTAAACAGTGTTACTATAAACATTGGGGTGCATGTATCTTTTTGAATTAGAGTTTTCTCAGGATATATGCCCAAAAGTGGGATTGCTGGATCACTTGGCAACAGTATTTTTAATTTTTAAAGGAACCTCCGTACTGTTTTCCATAGTGGCTGCACCAACTTACATTTCCAACAGGTAGGAGGATTCCCTTCTCTCTGCACCCTCTCCAGCCTTTGTTACTTGTAGACTTTTTAATGATGGCCGTTCTGACTGGTGTGAGGTGATAGCTTATTATAGTTTTGGCTTGTACGTCTCTAATAATTAGTGTCCTTGAGCATATTTTCATGTGCTTATTGGCCATCTAAATGTCTTTGGAGAAATGTCTTTTTAAGTCTTCTGCCCATTTTTTGATTGGATTGTTTCTTTTTTATTATACAAACTGTTCATACGTTTTAGAAATTAAGACCTTGCCAGTCACATCATTTGCAAATATTTTCTCCCAGTCCATAGGATGTCTTTTTGTATTTCCTTTTGCACAGCTTGCTGTGCAAAAGCTTGTAAGTTTGATTAGGTCTCATTTGTTTATTTTTACTTTTATTTCTATTGCCTTGGAAGACTGGCCTAAAAAAATATTGTTATGATTTATGTCAGAGTGTTTTTCCTATGTCCTCTTCTAGGATTTTTATGATGTCATGTCTTATATTTAAGTCTTTAGGCCATTTTGAGTTTATGTGTGTGTGTGTTGTGAGGGAGTGTTCTAACTTCATTGATTTACATGCAGTTGTCCAGTTTTCCCAGCACTACTTGCTGAAGAGACTGTCTTTTCTGCATTGCATATTCTCGCCTCCATTGTTGAAGCTTAATTGACCACAGGTGTGTGGGTTTATTTCTGGGACCTCTGTCCTGTTCTATTGATCCATATGTCTGTTTCTGTGACCGTACTATGTTGTTTTTATTTTATAACGTTATAGTATTTTCTGAAGTCTGGGAGAGTTATGCCTTCAGCTTTGTCCCTTTTCCTCAGGATTGTTTTGGCAATTCTTGGTCTTTTATGGTTCCTATAAATTTTAGTATTATTTGTTCTAGTTCTATGGAAAGTGTCACTGGTAATTTGATAGATTGTTTTAAATCTGTGGATTGCTTTGGGTAATATGGCCACTTTAACAGTATTAATTCTTCCAATCCAAGAGCATGGACTCTTTCTCTGTTTCTTTGTATCGTCTTCAATTTCCTATATCAATGCATTATAGTTCTCAGAATTAAATCTTTCACCTCCTTGGTCTGGTTTATTCTTAAATATTTTTTGATGTGATTTTTAAAGGGTTTTTTTTTTAATTTTCCCTTTCTGATATTTCATTATTTGTTTTAAAGAAACACAACCAATTTCTGAATGTTAATCTTGTATCCTGCCACCTTGCAATTCTAGTAGTTTTTGTGTGGAATCTTTAGGGTTGTATACATATATTACCATGCTATCAACATAAAATGACAATTTTATCTGTTTCCTTCCAATTTGGATGCCTTTCCTTTTTCTTGTCTGATGTTTGTGGCTAGGACTTCCAATACTATGTTGAGTAGAAATGGTGAGAGTGGGCATCCTTGTCTTGTTCTACATTTTAGTTGGGAAGCTTTCAGTCTTTCGCCATTGAATATTATGTTGACTGTGGGTTTGTCATAGATGGTTTTTATTATGTTCAGACATGTACCCTCTATACCCACTTTTGTAAGGGTTTTTATAATGAATCAATATTGTAGGGAACTCTCTTTTTGCCAGTCCACTGAGTTTTTCCCTTGGAGTTTCTGTCCCATTTGGGAAAAGCTCACCTTAACAATCCATTGCTTTTATTTAAGCAAATATTTACTAACATTCAGTTCAGTTCTCCAGTTCTCTTGTCTGGAAAATCCCATGGATGGAGGAGTCCATGGGGTTTCAAAGAGTCGGACACGACTGAGCGAGTTCACTTTCACTTTTCACTTTCATGCACTGGAGAAGGAAATGTCAACCCACTCCAGTGTTCTTGCCTGGAGAATCCCAGGGACAGAGAAGCCTGGTGGGCTGCCGTCTATGGGGTCACACAGAGTCGGACACGACTGAAGTGACTTAGCAGCAGCAGTTCAGTTCAGTCACTCAGTCGTGTCCAACTCTTTGCAACCCCATGGTCTATAGCACACCAGGCTTTCCTGTCCATCACCAACTCCCAGAGCTTGCTCAAACTCATGTCCATTGAGTTGGTGATGCCATCCAACCATCATCTTCTGTTGTCCCCTTCTCCTCCTGCCTTTAATCTTTCCCAAAATCAGGGTCTTTTCCAATGAGTCAGTTCTTCGCATCAGGTGGCCAGAGTATCAGTCCTTCCAATGAATATTCAGGACTGATTTCCTTTAGAATTGACTGGTTTGATCTCCTTGCAGTCCAAGGGACTCTCAAGAGTCTTCTCCAACACCACAGTTTGAAAACATCAATTCTTCAGTGCTCAGCTTTCTGTATGGTCCAAGTCTCACATCCATACATGACTACTGGAAAAACCATAGCTTTGACTAGACAGACCTTTGTCAGCAAAGTAATGTCTCTGCTTTTTAATGTGCTCTCTAGGTTGGTCATAGCTTTTCTTCCAAGGAACAAGTATCTTTTAATTTCATGGATGCAGTTACTAACACTGGACTCTCCCTGTTCTTCACCCATACTCAATATCAAGACCACAACCTCAGCAAGGGCAAAAACATCACTACCCTAAATAGTACTTCAGCCTTCAACTCCCCAGCAACCGAGAAAGTTTATGTCCACAATAGGATACAACCACATGGCTAAGTACTCATAAGGAACCAAAGGGCAGATGGGAGAGTAAGCCTCTTTCCCTCCTCTGTTCCCCACCACTCAAAGACAACCATTATTTGAACTTTCCTGTGTCCTTCCCAGAGGTGCTTGTAGCTATATCTTGCTGCTGCTACTGCTGCTAAGTTGCTTCAGTCATGTCCGACTCTGTGCGACCCCATAGACGACAGCCCATGAGGCTCCCCTGTCCCTGGGATTCTCCAGGCAAGAACACTGGAGTGGGTTGACATTTCCTTCTCCAATGCATGAAAGTGAACTCGCTCAGTCGTGTCTGACTCTTCGAAACCCCATGGAATGCAGCCCACCAGGCTCCTCCGTCCATGGGATTTTCCAGGCAAGAGTACTGGAGTGGGATGCTATTGCCTTCTTCAAGCTATATCTTAGGTTGGCCAAAAAGTTTGTTTGGGTTCTCATATGCTCTTATGGAAAAACCTAAAGGAACTTTTTGGAAACCCAATAAAAGCATGCAAGTGCAATATACACATAAGCACATCCTTTCCCACAAATAAAAGTGCACCACGCACTGTCTTGGACTCAGAACTTCTCTTCAGCCTAATGAATCTTGAGGAATATTGCATGCATGTAGACAAATGGACAGATATTCAGTGGAGAGCTGCCTTGTCACTTTTTAAATGGCTGTTAAAATCTGTTGACTGGTTGAGCCATCATCTGTTTCTACAGGTATATAAGTTTTTTTTTTTATAGATTCTTAGAGCATGACTGCTAAATTGAGATTTTGTGCATGTTTAAAATTTGGAGTGATACTACCCCAGTGGTTGTACCAGTCCATACACTCACCAATAGCAAATGGAAGGGTCTGCTTCCTCTTCATCTGTCAATTCTATATTCTCAGTATCTACGTCTCTTGGACTAGCCTTTCATTTATTGTCAATCAGGCAACAAATACAAAACAAGCATCTACACTATGGCAAGTACCATTCTAGCCACTGGGAATATAAAGTCTAATGGGGCATCATCCCTGATTTCAGGCATTTGCAGTCCAATGAAGGGGCAAGAAGAACCCCAGTGACTATATGACACTGCTCTCAGGCTGGGATGTAAGGGGGCAGAGGTGCATAGAAGCCCAGAGGAAAGGCACTTACATCAGACTAGGAGTCAGGGGAGCTTCCTGAAAGGGTTAGCATCGGAGCTGAATTTGAGACAAAATTAAAGGTTAACCAGAGCAAAAAGAAGAAACCATCTAGTGGTGGGATTGTAGGTTTTTGTAGGTTAGACATTCCATACAAGCAAATGGAGACTTGCGGTTCTAAACAGTAGCTGGAATAAGAGGCACAGGTCATAGAGAGGGGAAGAGGAGATGGAGGCATGGGAGGAATGAGGCCACAGTTTGTTCCAGGCCTGCACACCAGGGCTCCTGTTCATTTCCACCACTGGCTCTGCGGGTTCCCACAGCGGCAATCTGCTGCACTCAGTCAATGATTGTCAGCAAGGTGACTGAATGAACTGTCATTTAAAGTGAGAGGAGAGTAGTGGATTGGAGCTTGGCCACCTCCTCACAGCTTTCAATGTCGAATGCTCCCAGCCAGAGAGGAAATGGGAGCAATAGGGCAGCCATATCGCCTAGAACCTTGTACTCAAACTGTGGTCCTCAGGCCCACAGCAGGCAGGAGCACCCCTTGGGAGCTTATAGAAATGCAGATGCTTAGGCCTCATTCCAGACTTGCTGAATCAGCATCTGTGTTTAAACAAGATGCCTCGCTGATTCAGGCACATGTTAGAGTTTGGGAAGTACTGGCATCATGTTTAAGGGTTTGGGTCTAGCATCAGCAGAACTGGGTTCAGGACTGAGCTCTTTTATTGATTTTGAGAGCTTAGACAAGTTACTTATTTGCAGTGAGCCTCATTCACTTCACTAATAAAATGGGAGAATGATAATAGCTATTTAATACTGTTATAATGACATAATATACATGGAAGCCAGGCTTCCCAGGTGACATTTGTGGTAAAGAACTTGCCAGACAATACAGGAGACATAAGAGACGTGGGTTCAATCCCTAGGTTGGGAAGATCCCCTGGAGGAGGCAACCCATTCCAGTATTCTTGCCTGGAGAATCCCACGGAGAGAGGAGCCTGGCAAGCTACGTGGGATAGCAAAAAGTCAGACACAACTAAAGTGACTTACACACATGGAACCACTTAGCATAGCATTCACTTTGCTGTAGGTTGTCAATAGACACAATCCAGTGATAATAACAGGATCCTTGAGGGTGTGGTGTGAGATCAGAGAGCACCTTCTTCAAAGAGGAAGCCTTGGGGATTTTGCTATAGAAAGAAATCCAACCGATTGGGTGCCTGGTTGCCACAAAGCTCTAATCTGAACAACCAGTAGCCCCACAGACGTGTATTTCTCTTCCTTCAGAGAAATAGACTAGCCAAAGGGCCCAGAGGTGAGTAAGGGGCGCTGCTTTCTTGCTAAGTGTCCTACATGCCAAGTTCCCAATGTTAACGAACCAGATAGGAAACCAATGGGCTGTGAGCAAAGGGAACCACGAAGAAGCTGCCCAGCAGAAACAAGTCTGTGTGAATGGATAAAGCTGCCATGACATCTGCCGTTGACACCTGCAGGCTGGGCCTGCTGCCAGTGCCAGAGACAAGTAGGCCCTTCGCTGAACTTCTTTTAATGCATTGCTGTATGATTGGAAGGAAATATTAAGAAACAGTTTTAACAAAGAGCCCCTGTGAGTTCATCAGTGATGAGGTAGTATCTTGCCCTAGATAGGAGTCAGGCAACAAAGGTTTGAGTGAGTGCCTGCAGGCTGCCAGGCACCGGGACACATCGCAGCCTCTGCCCTCATGGCACTTAGAGACTAGAGAGTAAATGGACATGCAATAAACACCCATTAAATCATTTTATCTGTGTCACTGTTTGGAAATACATAATGCATAGCTTGGAGCAAAGCAGTGTGCTGTTGGGCTGGAGTCAGGTGGTGTGAAATCTGTCCTAGTTCTGACCCTGATTCAATGTGCAGTCTTGAAAAGTTCACTTCCCTCCTCCCTGGCACTCAGTTTTATCATCAGGAAAAGAGGGGATTTGGCTGTGATGACATCCAAGCTTGTTCCCAAGTCTGGGTATCTGTGGTAAGGGTTAAAAGCATCCCATTTAGGTACCCTCACCAAAAAAAAAAAAAAAAGATAAAATATTTTCTGGAAAAGATCCCCATAATCCCCTTTATAATCTTGTGGACTGTCTGCTGAGCCCTAAGGATTAGATATGCAAGTTCACTGAGATGCCAGACACTAAAGATGCCAGCAGTCAGCAAGCAAGAATCAAAGGCTACTTCTTTCTCGTGGGGGATCTTGCCTGGCATGGGGGTTAAAGAGCATAAATTCTAGAGTTGAACTTTCTTGAATCAACTGACTATATGACCTGGGCAAGATGCCTAGTCTCCCTGGGCAGCAGTTTCTTCATTTGAAATGCAGAGGTAACTAGGAGAATAGTAGTTGTTCAGTCACTCAGTCGTGTCCATATCTTTTCAACCCCATGAACAGTAGCACATCGGGCTTCACTGTCCTTTATCATCTATCTCCCAGAGATTGCTCAGACTCATGTCCATTGAGTCCATGATGCCATCCAACCATCTCCTCCTCTTTTGTCCCCTTCTCTTCCTGCTTTCAATCTTTCCCAGCATCAAGGTCTTTTCTAATGAATCAGTTCTTCTCATCAAGTGGCCAAACTATTGGAACTTCAGCTTCAGCATCAGTCCTTCCAATGAATATTCAAGACTGATTTCCTTTAGGATTGATTGGTTTGATCTCCATCTAGTTAAAAAAAAAGTTCCATCTAGTCAAAGCTATGATTTTGCAGTAGTCATGTATGAATGTGAGAGTTGGACCATAAAGAAGACTGAGTGTTGAAGAATTGATGCTTTTGAACTGTGGTGTTGAAGAAGACTCTTGAGAGTCCCTTGGACTGCAAAGGGATCCAACCAGTCCATCCTAAAAGAGATCAGTCCTGGGTGTTCATTGGAAGGACTGATGTTGAGGCTGAAACTTACCATGGCCATCTGATGTGAAGAGCTGACTCATTTGAAAAGACCCTGATGCTGGGAAAGATTGAGGGTGGGGGAAAAAGGGGACAACAGAGGATGAGATGGTTGGATGGCATCACTGACACAATGGACATGAGTTTGGGTAACCTCCAGGAGTTGGTGATGGACAGGGAGGCCTGGCGTGCTGCAGTCCATGGGAAAGAGTCAGACATGACCAAGCAACTGAACTGAAGATGGGACCGGATGCCATGATCTTAGTTTTCTGAATGTTGAGCTTTAAGCCAGCTTTTTCTCTCTCCTCTTTCACTTTCATCAAGAGGCTCTTTAGTTCCTCTTCACTTTCTGCCTTAAGAGTGGTATCATCTGCATGTCTGAGGTTGTTGATATTTCTCCAACAATCTTGATTCCAGCTTGTGCCTCATACAGCCCAGCATTTTGCATGATGTACTCTGCATATAAATTAAATAAGCAGGGTGACAATATGCAGGCCTTGACATGCTCCTTTCCCAATTTGGAACCAGTCCATTGTTCCATGTCTGGTTCTAACTGTTGTTTCTTGACCTGCATACAGGTTTCTCAGGAGGCAAGTAAGTGGTCTGGTGTTGCCATCTCTTTAAGAATTTTCCACAGTTTGTTGTGCTCCATGCAGTCAAAGGCTTTGGCATAGTCAATGAAGCAGATGTTTTTTCTGGAATTCTCTTGCTTTTTCTATGACCCAACAGATGTTGGCAATTTGATCTCTGGTTCCTCTGCCTTTTCTAAGTCCAGCTTGAACATCTGGGATATAGGTAACATGCTCCAGGGATGCAGTGAGATGACAGATGTACAGACCATCAGAAACACTTCACAGATAAGCACACTCATTACTGTTAGGATAAATTGGCTCAGAGTTCTTTGAACAGTGTTGGTAAACTGATGATAGGTACTGGAGGGACCCTGAAATAAGGTTAGAGGAATTAGCATGGGAGTATTAAGAAGGGAGCATACTACTTTACTATGACCACAGAAAGGAAGATCCTAGACTCGCAATCAAGGGGTCTGATGTGCAATTCGGGCTTACACTGACTCCTTGAGTGGCACTGGTCAAGTCAGCCCATCCTTCTGGCTTTCAGTTGAGATGAGTTTCATCTCTGGTTGGGGCTGTGAGAACCCACTGAGATGCATAAATGACCCTGTTGGAGAGGTAGGATGAGCTCCATCCCTGTGAGCTCCTGCTGTGACAACTGCACTCAAAGGCAGAGAGGACAGGTGGTCCTCGCTCCTTCCTAAGCTTTCTGAAAGTGCAGACACCATACGGTGCGGATGGCCCGCCATTACTCACCACGGGGCAATGAGAGGAGATGCAGGCGATGCAGTGTCACCAGCACGCTTCCTTTTCATAAACAGGTTCTTTGCAGGAAACTCTCCTCTTAATATGGGATGAACAAGATGGAAGTGTAGGTGCTGACTCTGTGAGAGTCCTCCAAATGAAGGTTAGAGCTCTTTGGAGTGTGTGCGCCACGTCCTATCCACTTCCCCTGATCAACTGTGCAGGTGGAGACCAGAATCTCATCCCTCCAGCACCTCCATGCCCGTCTGTGTTTCCTCCCTGTGACTCTCACCTATGCCAGCAGACCAGGGAGCTTAGAATCTGATCTCTGGGGTAATTGCAGTTGGTAGTCAGAGAAGACACAGTCCGAGGATGCTTCCCTACAGGATTTTTTTTTTAATTTTTCATTTTGCATTGAAGTATAGTCTATTAACAATGTTGTGGTAGTTTCAAGTGAACAGTGCTGGGACTCAGCCGTACATACACGTATCTATCCATTCTCCCCCAATCTTCCTTCCCATCCAGCCTGGCACATAACATTGAATAGAGTTCTATGTGCTACAATAAGACCTTGTTGGTTATCCATTTTGAAAATAGTAGTGTGTACATGACCTTCCCAGGCTCCCTAACTATCCCTTCCCTCTGGCAACCGTAAGTTCATTTTCTAAGTCTGCCCCACAGGATGCTTTTAATTTCAACTTGGGTTCTAGTTTGTAAAACTTGCCGGCTTATTGGCCCTCAGTCTTCTCTCTGCATGTATCAGTCAAAATTCCCTCAGTGCATCTTTTTCAATCATTGACTCTTCTAAACTTGAATGAACCTGTGAACTCTGAGCATTGACAGAAATGGCTGTATGTAAAAATGTCTTTACAGAATGGCTTTTGTCATATCTATTAAGAGCTGGTGTTTATTGAACTTCTGCTTCACATCAGGCAATCTTTGGAGTTCCAGAAGATACAACTTTATAGAAAAGGCAGTCCATCTTTCAGGCTCTTGGTTTATCTCTAGGGAGATTAAACATGGACATAAGAAAATTTAATTTAAAATATAGGCAATATGTAGTGAATTCTAGAGGGATGGAAGAAGTGGCAGTTTCAACCATGATGTGAAAAAATTGGAAATCCATGAGTCAGATCCAGTCCACAGAGTTTTTTAAAAAGAAATTAAAATAAAACAAAACAGTCCTTACATCATTCTCTACTTTATCTTGAAAAACCCAGAGATTTAGCAAAATGCACCAGCCTTGGAGCATTTTACTAGCAGAAGAGTCACCCCCTTTTAGATGAGGTGGGACTTGCCAGGTCTCACTGCCCCACTCCCCCAGCCCATAGTGTCCTCATCTGTAACTTGGCCATCTTCCCTCCTTCACCTTACCTGCCTGACACCTGTGGATATTCTCAGTTTAAGAAGCTGCTGCTGAAGCTTCTGGCTCAGAAAACAGATTACTCACTGTGGCTGTCAGATCTCACGAACCCATGGAGTTTTTATGGTTATGAAGTCCAGGTAGGATTTGGGTAGGCAGGAGAGGACTTCCAAAAGAGTGTGATCAGAGGCCTAGGAGGGGAGTATACCCCCAGGAGGCAGCCACCAGACCACCTGGCTGAGCTGAAGGACCACACGCAAAGTGGTGGGAATCAACAGGAGAAATGCAAACTGGGAAATAATTTAGATGCCAGACTGAAATGATCATGTTCACAGTGAAGATCTGAAGATTTTTTAGTCTCAAGAATACCTTGAGGGAAATGGTGTCTTAGAAGGATGTATGGGTGATATACATATGAAGGGTTCGAACTAAATGAGGTGAAAGGCAGTCACCTCACTTTAAAGGCTAAATTGGAAATCCAGAGGGCTTCCTGGGGGACTCAGTGGTAAAGAATCCGCCTACAATGTAGGAGATGGGTATTCGATCCCTGAGTTGGGAAGATCCCCTGGAGGAGAGCAGAGCAACCCACTCCAGTATTCTTCCCTGGAAAATCCCATGGACAGAGGAGCCTGGTGGCCTACAGTCCATGGGGTTGCAAGAGTCAGACATGACTGAAGCAACTGAGCATGCATGCCTGTGGAAACCCAGGCTGGAGGGCTAGAGGGTCTGAGCCTGGCTGGAAGCATCAGGAATGAGGGGTAAATGGTGGGAAGATGCTGTGGGGGCAGAACCACCAGAGCCTATATAACTGATGGACATGTGAGCTTGAGGGAAGAGAAGGAACCAAATCAGACTCTGAGGTGAGCAGGCCCAGGTTAGGGGAGACATGCTGGATGCAGGATGCAGGAAGGACTGTATCAGCCTTTGCCGGGCATGAGCGAATCTGCTGCAGGGCGCCTTCCTCCCCAGTCCCTTCAGGAAAGACTCTGACCCTAGCCTTTCTCTCCCAGGAAAAAGACGTGACTCCAGATAAAAATCTCCTGTCCAAGGTGCGAGACGCAGCTCTGTGGCTGGAGACCCTGTCAGATGGCAGAACCCCCAAGCCTTCCCTTGCCACTGCCTCCTCCATTGCTGACTTCTTCCTTGCCTTAACCATCTGCAACTCCGTCATGGTCTCCACGACTACTGAGCCCCGGCAGAGGGTAAGGATCGGTGATGGTGTGGCTGGGATGGATGGGAGGAGCACAGGCGTGAAGGGGGTGCCCTGCACAAGAGCACAAAACACTTGGGTCCTAGTCACACTGTCACCGTGTCATCACTGTGAGACCTTGAACAAAGCTCTTGTCCTCTCTGGGCCTCAATCTCGTTATGTTTTAAATACAATATAAGAAGTTTCATGAGTTTTCTGTGTAGATTTCACATTTTGTGTCTGTCTGCAGGAAAGACGTTAAAAGCTAACATTTACTGAGCACTTGCTATGTGGAGGGCTCTATGCCAAACGTCGCCTGCACTATCATTTAATCCTGATGGTCCAACAATCCTGTGGGGTATGTCTTTGGATTTAGCAAGTGAAGAAACAGTGGCTCAGAGAACTTGAGTAACTTAATGAAGGACATATGGTGAATACATGGCAGAACCATCTGTATGATTCTATCATAATATCACGGTTTACTGGTATCTGATTTTTAAAGGGGGGGTTAAAAAAATGAACACCTTGTGTGAGGTTTTGCTAAGTTAGAGATAACACAGCTGGATGGCCATTTATAGCAGATTATACTTGGAGTTATTTTTCAGTACTGAAGATCGATTTATTTTGATTATCCACATACTCTCACCCAAGCTCTCTTGTAAGTGAATAATAATGGGTGTTACAACACTTGGCTACAAAAATCGAGAAAAAGAGGGTTCATCCAGGCACCAAACCAGAGCCCCTATTATTACACACAGATTCTAAACTACCCTGAAAAGTCAGCAAGTAATCAGAGGTCTGCAGGGAACTTTGGGAGGCAGGAAGCTTTATGTGAGAAGTTCTATGTTCAAGAAAGAAAGAAGTATACCCTCCAGTTCTCAATTTTCAAGCTAATGGAAGGCTACAGCTGGCAGGTAGCTCAGAAGCCCCTGGAGTCAGACAGACCCAGATGTGAGAGCCAACTCTGCCACCTACAAGCTGGGTGATCACAGCCCACTTAATCTCTTTATGCCTTGGTTTCCTCATCCAGAAGTTGGGATCATGATAGGATCCCATAGCACTGTTGCTGGGAGGATGAAGTGAGATGCTGCATGTAAAAATAAAGCAGGCAAGGTGATGATAAGGGTTCAGGGTATGTGAACTGCAACCCTGAGTCTGGCTTTTGTCTCCTTTGCTTTGCTTGGCCCATGATCAAAGTGGGATGTCACCACCAATCCCTAGGAAGTCAGGGCTGGAAGGAAACCAGTGGCCTACCCGTCTCACGTTTTAGTTGGATAACCCGAGGCTCACAGAAGGGGGAAGGCTTGCCCACCATCACTGAAGTGGATGACTGCAAAATGAGCTTCACATTCTGCCATAAGGCAGCTCGATAGTTTTCCCAGCCTGGAGAGTCACATTCTCCTTTCCTGTTTTGCCTCAAGGTCACCATGCCACCCTCAACCAAGGCTCTGGGGACATCCCTGGAGAAGATCCAGCAGCTGTTCCACAGATTGAAGCTTTCAAGCCTCAGTCAGTCCTTCTCATCCACTGCACCCTCTGACATGGACCTGGGGGAGAGCTTGGGGGCCAACATCCCCACCACGGACTCGGAAGAGAGAGACGACGGGTCAGTGTGCAGCGGGGGCTATTCCACTGACGGCGGCTACAAGAGCAGCACGTGGGAGCAGGGCGACATCCTGGGGGCAGGGCCGGGGGCCTCCCTGGAGGAGGTGCTGCAGGCCCCAGCCCTCAGCCTGGCTGGTCCCGAGCTCTGTTATGAGGCTGAGAGCCCTGACGAGGCTGCCCTAGTCCATGCTGCCCGTGCCTACAGCTTCACACTGGTGTCCCGGACACCCGAGCAAGTGACCGTGCGCTTGCCCCAGGGCACCTGCCTCACCTTCGATGTCCTCTGCACCCTGGAGTTCGACTCTGTCAGGAAGAGGATGTCTGTGGTCGTGAGGCACCCGCTGACCGGTGAGATCATCGTCTATACCAAGGGCGCCGACTGCGTTATCATGGACCTGCTGGAAGACCCAGGCTGCAGTGAGTCTGTCTCATCGGGGTCCAAGAAGAGAGGGTTCTGGTATTTAACTGGTGGCTTGGAATGGTAACTGGGGGGCTTGAGTTACAGTGTCACTCTGTCCAGCAGGTCCCAGCTGGAACACAAGCCCTCGAGATGTTTTCCTGATAGCATCTTCCTTAACACACACTGCTCTCCACATCTCCATGACCTGGAGAATTACAGAGCTTGTTAAAGGCATTTAAAAAAAGAGGATCCTCTTTATTTATCCCAGTTTCTAATTTTCCAAGCTCATTTAAACATGGGTGCTCCATACACAAATTCCTCCCCACCCCAGGACATCCGTCAATATACCCTAGAAAATACTGTGGTCCTAACTCTTAGTTTTGGGGACAGGCCAACTGAACCTGAAGAGGGAAGTGACGTAAAAGAAGAAGCTCAGCCAACTAGTGGTGAATCCTAGTGGAGGTGTCCTAAATCCTGGTTCAGAGCTTTTGTCACACCACCAGAATTCTGCACTGGGCTCGATTTGCTCTGGGAAAACTCAGGGGATGCTCTTTGTCATCCCTTTCCCCAGCCTCCCCAACATGGATTTTCATTAACTTGCTCCAAGCCAGAAAAATGTTCCAAAGTCCCTACATTATCAATGTCCAGTTTTGGAGCAGCATGAATTAGTGTGTAATCACTTTCTGATTGCTAACAAGGAGAAGACAGTTACGGGGCTATGATTCTCCCAGGACAGGAGATTCCAGCCAAGTTTCAGAATTGCCCAGGCAGCCTTGTGCCTCCTGCATTGTCAGCTATGGATCAGAGCCAAGAGGTTCATGGGGATTGATGAGCGTTTAGAATGGGAAGGGAGCTAATTAAGTGTCTTCATCCCCAGACTCTGGCAGTCAAGGGGATTCGGTATTTCAGAGTCAGGGGAGCCACACCATTCCATTCCTGCACAACAGCTTTCCACACTGCCCTGGAGATATTTCTTTGTTCCTCACCTGATTCCAAAATGGATGAGATGCCTCCAATAAAAGATTCATATACGATGTTACCATGAGATTTAAGAAGCAAAGATTTCAAAAGCAGGGGGGAAAATAACCTCAGGTTTAGTATATGTACAATGTTAGAACAGTCAATTTGACCCTGAGGTCCCTGGTAGCCTGAGCAATAAAGTAAACTCAGAAGTACACAGGTAGAAGGCAAAAGGTATTTTTAATCTCAGGAGCAGATGTCTTTGAACATAAAACATCATAGATAGTGCTCAAAAAGACAAGGCACAAAGATTGTGCTTAAGGCATCTGGAAACCAGTAACATCTGAAAATTAAGGACATCATCTTTGAAGGGATTTTATACTGTATAAAAGTAGGCTTAGAGTAGTATCAGGGGGGAAAAAATCAGAGCTTTGTTGGACTTCCTCATACTTATCTTACTGTAAAGAATTGTACTTTTAATTTTGCTTTATATGGAGGGATGGACACAGGGCACAAAATTTGTTTACCGCTTAGGGTTACTAAAGATCTCAAGCCAGCCCTGGTAAAGAAGAATTCTGATGCTTTTTTCAAGCTTAGACTTACAAAGTGCTGCCACTGATTACAGATGTCTGTGATATCTCAGATGAAGGAAGTGGTGATGGCATCGATCCTGTCCCGTAAACCCCCAGCCCAGGCTGAAAAATTCTTTTTTATCTGATAGATAAAAGTACTGGAATTTCAAACGAAAAAGATAAGTTTCTTCTAAGAGAAATGTATTATATAGGACTTCAAACAAGGGACTTTGAGCTACACAATGAAATATTTTTCACACTAGATTTATAGGAATCCAAAAAATATTTTTTTGAAACCTAACTCAGCAAAACCAGTATCATAAGGAATTTAGCAGTGAGATTTAGGTCTCTCTTCATCTTGGAAGCAACTTGCCATAAGGACTAAAGTAGATTACAGAGCAGGTGATGGATAGCATTTTTAAGACTTAGCAAACAGCTGGTTGGAGCTTCTCAGGTGATGCTAGTAGTAGAGAACCCTCTTCCAATGCAGGAGACTGGAGTTTGATCCCTGGATTTAGGAAGGTTCCCTGGAGTAGGAAATGGCAACTCACTCTAGAATCCTTGCCTAGAGAATTCCATGGACAGAGGAACCCAGTTGGCTGTAGTTCGCAGGGTCCCCAGAAGTCATACACGACTGAAGCAACTTAGCACACATGTAAACAGCTGGTTATTCAGGGCTAAACTAGTCCCAGGGAAGACTTCCTGTTCTTTGATTCAGAGGCCTTCCACTGGCCCTTCAAGTCTACTATGTAAGTTCCCAGGTGATTCTGATGCAAACAGGTATTTGAGTTTTCCATGCTTTTTTTTTTTTTTCTTTTTTCCTGCACAATATACAGGATCTCAGTTACCCAACCAGGGATGGAACATAGGCCCCTGCATTGGAAACATGGAGTCCTAACCACTGGACAGTCAGGGAATTTCCACAAACAAGCACTTGGGAACAATACTTGAAGCCACCTAACTTCCCTAAATAGTACTTCTCTCAGCCAGACTTTTGATGATCAGATATAGAGAGCGGACAGTTTAAGGACCTATGGAGTTACCACTTTGCAGGGCAGCTTGGAAGAGCAGCTTCGTGTTTGTGACAGGGGTATGTGTGAGGGGGTGGTATAAGGGAATTCCTCCTCTAAAGACTGCAGGGTGTTAGAAACAGGATCCCTGAGCATTTTGTCCATGACCTCATGGGGAACAATGACTATTTGACAGTGACTGACACTGATGTGGAAAAGAAGATGAGGAAAATCCGAGCCCGGACCCAGAGGCATCTAGACTTGTATGCGAGAGACGGCCTTCGAACACTGTGTATCGCCAAGAAGGTAAGAATAAATTCTGCATTTAGTGTCCGAAAGGCTCCGACCCTGCTTGTGTCTTTTCTGTTTCTTGTTAGAAGAGCCTCAATATTGGTTCTTCTAGTATTTTCAAAATTGGCTATCCTGACCACACAGACCCACAACTTTTGACAATCTTGCTGGGACAGAAATCTGAGTGGTAAGGTTCCTTATCAGTGTGGCCTTGTGGTTCCCTGCTTTTCATTGTCTATGTAATTGTTAACCTATAACTCATGATTTTTTAATGTTGTAATTTTGCCTTTAAATATCCTCTTACCATTTCCATCATTTGCTGAGATCTAGAAGTTGGGAGATTTTATGTGATCACATACAAATCTAGATTTCTGTTTTCTCTTGAAAATGTAGAGGATCTGGAAAACTGGATTACCATTCTTGAATAGCTTCAAATACTATAGCCAGGTAGCAGCAGATTCCTGCTGAGGAATATATTCTTCTGCGTTCCGGGGTTGGTCACAGTACCTACCACTCTCTATCCCATTGCCCTTGGACCAGCTACATTCAAGAAGGTTACCTTCCCTGGGCCCTGCAGATCTTTCATTTCGAAGCCCCTACAGGAAAGGCAAGCAAAGAGCTATGAATCCCAGAGTTGGAGAACCCAAAATCAGATAGGGGAGCTACAGTGGGCATGCATTTCAAAATGGTTATAAGTGATTTCTGTTTTTTTTAATTGGGGTATAATTGATTTATAATGTTGTTAGTTTCAGGTGGACAACGAATCAGTTATACATATACATATATCTTTTTTTTTTTTTAGGTTCTTTTCAAACTTAATGGTTATCAGAGGGTAATAGGGAGAGGGATAAACTAGGAGATTGGGATTGATATACACACTACTATATATAAAATAGATAATTAATAAGGACCTACTGTATAGCACAGGAAACTCTACTCAGTATTCTGTAATGGCCTATATGGGAAAAGAATCTAAAACAGAATAGAAGTGGTTTCTTCTCCATAAATCCCAGAGCTCTTCATCTCTTTTGTGATGCTTAGTACAGCATAAAGTTTAAGAGCACCCACTTTAAAGCCAGGCCTGGGACAAGTCCCAGTCTCACCATTATCAGTGATGTGACCTTGGGCAAGTTTCTTCACCTCTCTCGGCTTTAGGATGTTCTTATCTGTAAAACGGTGTTAGTGTTCACTACTTCATACAGTTGTCATGGAGATTAACTAAGATAACACAAGTAATGCCGGGACATTGACTAGCACTTCCTACTCTATAGATCGTAATTAAAACCTTACCACTTTCTGTATTTTATTGACATTATCTATTTCTATTTCGCCTCCTCTGATAAGACTGTTCTTCCTCAAAAGTAAAAGACCTACATGTGTTCCCACAGTGCCATGCATGGGTGGGAAATTAAAGAATATTTGATGCTTAGACAAAGGAATCATTTATTACTGTAACAGACAGTGTGCATATAATGCCAACAGAAGGGTCTAAAATGCTATGAACTCCAGAAGAAGAACCATATCCTCTGGTGGTGGTTTACTCTCTAAGTCATGTCTGACTCTTGCGACGCCATGGGCTGTAGCCCACCAGGCTCCTCTGTCTATAGGATTTTCCAAGCAGGAATACTAGAGTGGGTGCCATTTCCTTCTCCAGGGGATCTTCCCAACCCAGGGATTGAACCCAGGTCTTCTGCACTGTAGGCAGATTCTTTACCAACTGAGCTACCAGGGAAGCCCCCTGTGTCCTCTAGTTGGATTTTTTCAGCCACTGGACACCTCCAGGAGCTAGTGGAATAGTCTACCAGGCTACACAAGACCTGTCTGCTACTTACTTTTCTAGCCTCATCGCTGGTCCTCTCCATCTGGCTCTCCATCCTTAAGCCAACTGCTGTGTTCAAGGAGCAGAAAGAAAGCCAAGTTCACTGCTGTTTCACAACCTTTGCACTTACCTCTTCCAATGACTGAACACTTCTCATCATTGGATTTCAGCCTGTATGTCACCTTGTCTAAGAGTCCTGGCCATCCAAATAAAAATAATCCCTCTTCCCACAGCTATCCCCCTACCCAGTCACATGCTGTTTGTCTTCTGTATAGTCCTTGGGATGGTCCATTCTTTTAAATTATTCACTTAGATAATGTCTCTCACCCTCTATTAGCACATCAGCCCAGGTCTGTAGGGCTCTTGTCTTTCTTGATCACTACTGTATCTATAGTACCCAGAGCACCACAGAGGTCAACAGACGTTTGATGATAATGGAACATGAAGATCAATCCTTCATCAATTCAAGAATCTAAAAATAATAATAATAATAATTAAGGGGAAAGCCCCATCTAACTGTATAGTGAAGCTCAAGTTGGCCTGTAGGAGGTCCAGCACGTGGGCAGGGGAAGGAGACACCCAGAGTTGTGAACGAGCCTCTTCCCATCTCATAGGTCTTGAGTGAAGAGGACTTCAGGCGATGGGCCAGTTTCCGGCGTCAGGCTGAGGCATCCCTCAACAACAGAGATGAGCTTCTCATGGAGACAGCACAGCATCTGGAGAATCAACTCACCTTACTCGGTAGCTAAAAATAAGTTTATTGTTACATTTTTTAAAAGGAATGCTACAAGCTGGAAACAGCATTCATGGCTTTGATTCTGACACTATTACAAATGTGTCTCAATTAGGAGCCTCCCTGGGGCGCCCTTCCAGGCATTTGGCGCCAGTGAGCTGTGCCGACATCCTACCAGACTCCACACCCTGCTTCCCAAGGATGCCCAGGAGCATTCCTGCACTCCCTGCTAGAGGAAGCCTGGTTGCTTCTCCTCCAGTCATTCAAATGTTTATTGAGCACCTACTGTATGCCAAGTAGCACACTAGGTATTGTGGCTTCAACAGGGAACAAGAGCCACGGACCCTGCCCTTGATGATTAAATAAGTAATTTCATCAGAGTGTGGCAAGAGTGGGCCTGGGAGATGTAGCTGGTGGGATGGAAGCACAAAGGAGAAGGTGGCAACCTAGTGCAGAGCCAAGGAGGGCACAGGAGGGCTTGAGCTGATTGGAGAAAGGGAGCTCATCGAAGGGGGAGGGTGTTCCATGAAAGGGAAGGGCCTGAATGAAGGTCTGGAGGTGAGAAAGCCTGGGCTAGCCGGAGACTTAGAGGTCTGCCTTGGCTGGACCATGGAGTGTGAGGGAGACACTTGAGGTAAGAGAGGTCAGGAGGATATAAATTAGGAAGGGCCATGTAAATCGTATGCTAAAGGTTTGGAAAAGGGGAGTTAAAGCAGGGACAGATTTATGTTTTACAAAAATCACTCTGACTGCTGCTATATAGAAATTAGATGGCTACCCTGGGGGAAAGAAGAAAAGCACCAGCTAAGAGACAGCAGTGGATTTCTGTTGAAGGAAAAGCGTTGCCAAGGGAGAAGGGGGAGGCTTTCTTTTTCAGATTCGTCTCCTCACAGCTTGGGAACAAGATCTAGGAAAGGCAATGCCTGCACAGCATGCAATTACTGGCCACGTGGCCACGTGGCAACAGCCTCCTTTGGGAGGCAGTGCTGACCTGGGGATGAAGGCCACGTCTTGGCCCCCGCACCCCTCTGAGCCTCTCTGCCTCCTCTGGATAAATCACACTCCATCTAGCTCAGCCAGGCCAGGGTGAAGGGGAAGACCTAGGGTGTTGCTGAAAGAAGATGGTAAAATCTCTTTATACTTAAAATGTGGCAGCAAGATTTAGTGGGATGAGTGGCGAGCCAGGGGAGGCAGTTTTGCACCTTAACTCCTTCAGCCTTTTGTTTCCTGTGTTTGGACTGCAGAGGCCTTTGTCTGCTGTCTCACGAGGCTCCCTGGAAAGCTGGTCTGGAGAACTCACTTTAACAGGAACCAGGGGGTAGCTAGTCCAGACAGCTCCAAGTACACCAGGCCATGACCAGAATGTCATCCCATTAGGGCCCCTGACTCCTGCACACCTTTCCCCTTGTTCCAGGGGAGCCTTCTGGCCCCAGCTGGTGAGAAGCGCCCCTGAGCCAGTTCAGCATAAAAGAGAACACATTTGTTAGGACCTGTCGGCTTCCCTGGCTGAGAAAGGCTCTCGCCACCTGTTTCATTTTCTCTCTCACACCACTAAATGTGTTTTTCCTCCTCTCTCCTTCACTCTTCCTCCCTGTAATACACATCAGCTTCAGTCTCTCACCTTCCAGGTTAATGCTTGGAGGAAAAGATGAGGGTCAGGCATCATTTTTCATGGGATTGTTCTCCAGTGCACTTGGGCTTGAAATACAAAATGGGCCCATTTCAGGATGGAGAGGTTTATTTTTCTTCCCTCACAGTGGCTTAGGATAGAGCAGAATGGGGCCAGGAATAGACTTCATCCTGCCACCAAGAAACTGCCTTGCCATTCAGAAGCTGCATTGCATTCACACTGGCTCTCCCAGTACAAAATGATCTTTTCAATATGCATCCAGCGTGACTGCTTTGCCAACCTATTGTCACTGCGGATTATTAAAAGAAACGGCATGCTTCATTCCTGCCCAGAGTGAAATGGACAGCCATTAGTCTGTGGTCTGAAACGAATCTCAATTAAAATGCAGGTTTATTTTTGCTTAATCACTTGGCAACCATTGCATGTTTGGGTATAATTCATCAAGGTTGGCTCAAAGCTTGAGACCATTCAAAAAGTGATGTAATTCACATCTTTAATTCCCTCTAAGAATATTATTTTACAAACCCAGCTCTATTAATTCTGTGATGAGCACTTGCAGAGGAAAGACTTTAGTGTCCCCATGTCTTTCCACTCCTATTGCTGCTATGCCGGTCCAGCCACATCAGCTTTCCTCTGACTCTTAGCCCTGAACTTCATCCTGCTTCCTCTACCCTCCAATCCAGTCTCTAGAATGATCTTTTTAAAATTCAAAACTGTCCATCACTCTCCAACTTAACCCCCTTTAATTTGCTACCAAGTAAATACCAAATCCCTTCATGCCCTGATGGGCTCTCCATGACCCAGCACCTCCCCTCCCTGCCTCATCTCTCACCCAGCTCTGCCTCCCTTTTTTGTTTCATCTTCAGCTCTGACCTCTGGACTTTCACTCATTCTGCTTTCTCTGCCTGGAATTCTCCTCCTTCCCCACCTTCAGGGTTTATCTTCCACGTCTGAGATTGAATGGCACTTCCAACTTCCCTGGTGGCTCAGACGGTAAAGAATCTGCCTGCAATGCAGGAGAATCTGGGTCAGGAAGATCCTCTGGAGAAGAGAATGGCAACCCACTCCAGTATTCTTGCCTGGAGAATCCCTTGGATAGAGGAGACTGGTGGGCTACAGTCCATGGGGTCGCAGAGTCAGACACGACTGAGCGACTAACACTTTCACTTGTTTTTCTTCCTCAGCAGGCCTCCCCTGATCTTCTAGATGAAGTTCAAGTCTCCGGGTATATGGTTGCCTGGCACTCTGGGCTTCTCTCCTCCCATCACTCGGTTATAAATCCTTATTCAACAGGCCTTTGAGCGCAGAGAGGGTGGGAACCAGCTCTGTCTCTGTTACTGCTGGATCCTGGGTGCTTAGCACAGCCTAGAACACGGAGATAATCAATAATCACTGCCTGGTTTGATAGGGCCTTGGGGAGATTAAGCAGCTCCTTTTTCCAACAGGAATGTGAGCTATGCTGTCTTTCCTCATTCCAGGAGCCACTGGGATTGAAGACCGGCTGCAGGAAGGTGTTCCAGACACAATCGCTGCTCTGCGGGAGGCTGGGATCCAGCTCTGGGTCTTGACTGGAGATAAGCAGGAGACTGCAGTCAACATCGCCTATGCCTGCAGACTCTTAGACCAGACGGACACCGTTTACTCCATTAACACAGAGAGTCAGGTGAGGCCAAAGTAGAGCCCAGATGTCCAGGTGCAGAGTGGCACCTAGGCCAACAGGAGACAGGATTACGGGTACCCAGGGGCAGCACCACCCACCCCCCCAAATCTTGGCCCCCCCGCAGTCCTGGTCCTCTGCTTCATCCCCACACATGGTTGACAGGTCTATTTATATTCATCTAGCAAAACATAGTAGCAAGGTGCAGCTCTCCCAAATCCCACCCTTCGCCAGTCTCCCCATTCTGAATATGAGAAACTGAGGCCCACAGAGGGGCTGAGTCACACTGCCCAGGGCCACCGTGTGGTCTCTATAGACAGAATAAGCCTCAAGCGCCCTTCTCTGGTCAGGCAGTGCTGTTTGCATCATTCCAGACTGTCTGCTCACAGAGTCTCAGTTGTTAGTTTCTTATACTTTGGATTAACTCATCCATTGAAAAACCCTAACTAAACTGACATGGTTCTGAGTTTAAATTTTCAGCTCCAATTTGTAATATCAAACTGGTTGCCACAGAATGAAATCTGAAGAAAATAGTACACAAGACCAGTATGCTTTGATGGGATGGGAGAGAGAGAAAGATAAGACAAGTTCAAAAATTGCAATTTTCAGCCTTAATAGGTGTGAGTGGCAGGGAACAATGTTTGGAGAAAGAGGGCTGTATAAAGTCTAAAGAAGTGTATTTAAAGTTGCAATGGTTTTTCTATTTAGGAGGAAAACATCTATTTTCAGGAAGTAAACTGAAGAAAGTAAAATTTCACTAGTTCCTTGGCTGATGAATATGGGAAGTAGGTGTTGACTCAGTCGCCCCTATCAAAGCGAGTAGTACTGGAATAGATGTGGAGTTGCAACAAGAAAGACATTGGGTTGTGGGGGTGGTAGGTGGAGGGCACTGGAGACCTAGAACATTCCATGGGGAGAAGGATGGAGAGAGGGAGGAAGATGAGAGATGAGAAGAACAGCACAGAGAGAGAGGCAGGAAGGATGACAGAACTTTGCTTTTGCCTGAGGCTGATCTGGATCTGAAACAGATGCTTACAAGTTTCAGTTTGGTTTTCATTCAATGAAGAATCCATGTAATTTTTTAAAAAGAAGTGGTGTATCCTAATAAGAAATGCCAGAGACCCTAAAGTGGCATAAAGATGAATTAGGAAAATCACTTACTTTCTTGTCAGGTGCACAGACTATGCTATGATTAGATGAACCCCCAGTGAATTTTCAAGATGAAAATAATCTCAGGGAAATATTGGCATTAATATTATGCTCAAGAAAGAAAGTAATTTGCATCTCGCTTGAGTGCTTGATCCCTGTAACAGTGTGGATGTCTGCCTGCCCAGCTTGCAACGGCAATTCCATTTGCAGTGATCATTTCACTTCCAGGAGGAGGACATCAACATGCCTGTGAGTCCTCCTGAGAGGGGTGGAGTGGTTTTCTGTGGAGTCTGTTAAATGCAATGCCTTCCTGTAAGAAGCTGAGAATGTTTGTTGATTAATTAGCCGAAGTTCCCAAGAAACAGCAGCTCACACCCAAATTGAGCTCAGTCACTGTTAACCATTTTAAAGATGTCCATGACCCTCCAAGATGGCACCTGAATGTTGAGCACTGCCCACACCCCTGGGCCCACTAAAGCTGAAAGATTAGGCTTTCTCATCCTGTTGAAAAAGTCATGAGTACAGAGATAGCACAGAGTCAGCATCACTAACTCAAAGGACATGAGTTTCAGCAAACTCCAGGAGATAGCAAAAGACAGGAAAGCGTGGCATGCTGCAGTCCATGGGGTCACAAAGAGCTGGACACGACTTATGACTGATCAACAGCAACAGAGCGATGTTAAGACAGAAATGGGGGAAATCCATTCTAAATCTGACTTATTTATATCCTGGTTTAATGTAATTACATATTCTGTATGTATTTTTTCCAATAGTTTTAATCTGTTTGATTCTATATACACTGATTTCAGTTCAGTTCAGTCGCGTCCAACTCTGCGACCCCAGGAATCACAGCACACCAGGCCTCCCTGTCCATCACCATCTCCTGGAGTTCACTCAGACTCACATCCATCGAGTCCGTGATGCCATCCAGCCATCTCATCCTCGGTCATCCCCTCTCCTCCTGCCCCCAATCTCTCCCAGCATCAGAGTCTTTTCCAATGATTCAACTCCGCATGAGGTGGCCAAAGTACTGGAGCTTCAGCTTTAGCATCATTCCTTCCAAAGAAATCCCAGGGTTGATCTTCAGAATGGACTGGTTGGATCTCCTGGCAGTCCAAGGGACTCTCAAGAGTCTTCTCCAACACCACAGTTCAAAAGCATCAATTCTTCGGCACTCAGCCTTCTTCACAGTCCAACTCTCACATCCATACATGACTACTGGAAAAACCATAGCCTTGACTAGACAGACCTTAGTCGGCAAAGTAATGTCTCTGCTTTTGAATATACTATCTAGGTTGGTCATAACTTTTCTTTCAAGGAGTAAGAGTCTTTTAATTTCATGGCTGCAGTCACCATCTGCAGTGATTTTGGAGGCCAAAAAAATAAAGTCTGACACTGTTTCCACTGTTTCCCCATCTATCTCCCATGAAGTGATGGGACCAGATGCCATGATCTTTGTTTTCTGAATGTTGAGCTTTAAGCCAACTTTTTCGCTCTCCTCTTTCACTTTCATCAAGAGGCTTTTTAGCTCCTCTTCACTTTCTGCCATAAGGGTGGTGTCATCTGCATATCTGACATTATTGATATTTCTCCTGGCAATCTTGATTGCAGCTTGTGTTTCTTCCAGTCCAGCGTTTCTCATGATGTACTCTGCATCGAAGTTAAATAAGCAGGGTGACAATATACAGCCTTGACGTACTACTTTTCCTATTTGGAACCAGTCTGTTGTTCCATGTCCAGTTCTAACTGTTGCTTCCTGACCTGCATACAGATTTCTCAAGAGGCAGGTTAGGTGGTCTGGTATTCCCATCTCTCTCAGAATTTTCCACAGTTTATTGTGATCCACACAGTCAAAGGCTTTGGCATAGACAATAAAGCAGAAATAGATGTTTTTTCTGGAAAAGAAATGCAAAAGAGCAAAATGGCTGTCTGGGGAGGCCTTACAAATAGCTGTGAAAAGGAGAGAGGAGAAAAGCAAAGGAGAAAAGGAAAGATATAAGCATCTGAATACAGAGTTCCAAAGAATAGCAAGAAGAGATAAGAAAACCTTCTTCAGCAATCAATGCAAAGAAATACATTGATTTAGGACTATTGTTTCTTTGTTATGTATCTTAAAGTGATAAGCAAGTTACGAGACCTTTCAAAACTTCAGGGTTCTCATCCATAAAACGAGAGAATTACCAACCCATCACTGGAAGTGTTGATCTGTCAAGGAATTTTAGAAGGGACTATATAGTATTAGATGTTGTTGCTTAGTCACTCAGCCACGTCCAACTCTTTTGTGACCCCATGGGCTGTAGCCCACCAGGCTCCTCTGTCCATGGAATTCTCCAGGCAAGAATTATCGAGTGGTTGCCATTCCCTTCTCTAGGGGATCTTCTTGACCCAGGGATCAAACTTGTGTCTACTGCATTGGCAGGCAGATTCTTTACCACCGAGCCACCAGAGGAACCCATAGTGTTGGATAGGAACTAGTAATAGCAACTATTATTATTATCACTAACAACATATATTGGAGACTTATTATGGTCCAGATACCATACTTTGCCAAACTTCAGTCTTCTCATCTGTAACATGGGGAATTAAAAAGTTTTATTTCAGAGGCTATTGGGAAGATTAAATAAGATCATAGAAGAAAAATAGTTATTAACACAGGATGTGTATGAGCTAACAGATTACCCCTAAACTTAGTAGCTGAAAACAGTGGACACTTATCCCACAGCGTTTATGGGTTAGGAGTCCAGGAGCACTTAGCTGGCTACCTCTGTTTCACGGTCTCTCTTGAGGTTGCAGTCAGGGATGTGAGCTCATCTAAAGGCTCAATGGGATGGGTCATTTGGGGATGGGGAGTCCTCCTCCTTCCAAGTTCATGGAAATGATTTTGAGTAGGCTTCAGTTCCTCTCCATGGGAGCCTCTCCATAGAGATGCTTCACAACACGGCAGCTGGTTTCCCCCAGGGTAAGCCATTCAAGAGAGAGAATGAGAAAGAGTGCCAAACTGTAGCCACAGTCTTTTGATAGACTGATCTGGGAAGTGACAATCCATCACTTTTGCAAAATTTTCTTCATTAGAAAGGAAATATTAGTCATAATGACAGTCAAGGGTTGGAGATTACACAAAGAAGGACGTGAGTATCAGGAGGTATAGGGATCACTGAGAACCATCTTATAGACTGCCTGTCACCACACCTGACAGATACTCAAGGTTAAGTGAATGGTAACAATTGTGATTATTATACAGACAGTTTGAAGGCAGTACCTTCAGAGATTTTATTTTGAAGCTTCTATTTCTAATGATTTGCTGCAGTCATAGGTTGGAGGAATTTATAGGCATACCTCATTTTATTGCACTTCACAGATCCTTTGTTTTTTTACAAATTGAAGTTTCATGGAATTGAGCAAGTCTGTTAATGCCTTCTTTCCAACAGCATTTGGTCACTCTTGGTCTCTGTGTCACATTTTAGTAATTCTCACAGTACTTCAAGCTCTTTCATTATTATTGTATTTGTCACGGTGATCTGTGATCAGTGATCTTGCTCTTTTACGGTGACACAAACTATGCCTGTATTAGATGGTGAACTTAATCAATAAATGTTGTGCCTGATCCGAGTGCCCCACCATCCATCTGTTCCCCATCTCTCTCCTTCTCTTCAAGCCTCCTTATTCCCTAAGACACAACAGTATTGAAATTAGGCCAGTTAATAACCTTCCAGTGGCCTCCAGGTGTTTAAGTGAGAGGAAAAGTACATCTCTAGCTTTAAACCAAATGCTAAAAATGATTACACTTAATAAAGAAGGCATGAGGAAAGCCAAGACAGACCAAAAACTAGGCCTCTTGTGCCAAACAAGTAGCTAAGTTCTGAATGCAAAGGAAAAGTTCTTGAAGGAAATTAAAAGTGCTACTCCAGTGAACACACAAATAAGAAAGAGAAACAGCCTTATTGCTGATAAAGAGAAAGTTTTAGTGATCTGGAGAGATCGAGCCAGCCACAACATTGCCTTAAGCCAAAGCCTACGCTAGAGCAAGGCTTTAACTTTCTTCAATTCTATGAAGGCTGAGAAAGGTAAAAAAGCTGCAGAAGAAAAATCTGAAGCTAGCAGTGGTTGATTCATGAGGTTTAAGGAAAGAAGTCATCTTCATCATGTAGAAGTACAAGGTGAAGCACTGAGTGTAGAAGCTGCAGCAAGTTATCCAGATGATCTAACTAAGATCATTAATGAAGGTGGCTTCTCTAAAGAACAGATTTTCAATGTAGACAAAACAGCCATATATTGGGGAAAATGTGCTGTCTAGGACTCTAGTTAGAAAGAACTCAATGCCTGGCTTCAAAGGACAGGCTGACTCTCTTGGACTAATGTGTCTCCTGACTTTAAGTTGAACCCAGTGCTCACTTGCCATTCCAAAAATTATAGAACCCTTAAAAATTACGTTAGATCTACTCTACCTGTGCTCCATAACAGGGATAACAAAAGACTAGATGACAGCACATCTGTGGACAACATGGTTTACTGAATACTTTAAGCCCGCTATTGAGATCGACTGCTCAGAAAAAAAAAGATTCCTTTCAAAATACTGCCACTCATTGACAATGTACCTGGTCACCCAAGAGCTCTGATGGAGCTATACAATGAGATTAATTTTGTTTTCATGCCTGCTGACACAACACTCATTCTGTACATACCTGTACACTTTTTTAGATGTAATGTTACTGTATGCTTAATAAACTGCAATATAAACATAACTTTTATATGGCCTGGGAAACCAAAAAATTCACACGACTCACTTTATTGCAGTAGTCTAGAACCAAACCCACAATATCTCCAAGGTATGCCTGTATGTAAATTGTGCTAGCCCCAGCTTCCCGCAAGGACTTCTTTGCTCTCTTTCTCAGAGAAATGCTTCAGCTGTAATCACCTACTCCTGAACCACTTCCTGTGGCCCCTCTGGGTCCTATACACGCCCTATTGCTTGCAATGTTCAGTTTGCTGCTGCTGCTGCTGCTGCTAAGTTGCTTCACTCGTGTCCGATTCTGTGCGACCCCATAGACGGCAGCCCATCAGGCTCCCCCGTCCCTGGGATTCTCCAGGCAAGAACACTGGAGTGGGTTGCCATTTGCTTCGCCAATGCATAAAAGTGAAAAGTGAAAGGGAAGTTTCCTCTTCGCGACCCCATGAACTGCAGCCCACCAAGCTCCTCTGTCCATGGGACTTTCCAGGCAACAGTACTGGAGTGGGGTGCCATTGCCTTCTCCGATGCTCAGTTTAGCATCCCCTAAAGGAAGGCTCCAGAATAATGAACTGCAGTTCTACTCACTTCAGAAGAAATTATTCCAAATAGTCTTAGAAGCTCCTAGATCAATGGTCTTCAAACTTGCCATTTCAGAAAAAAACCACAATATTTGCCTAAATCCATATACTACCTATACTGTTATTTATTTAATAAGTTCATTTAAATAGACTGAAATTTTTTTTTAATTTTTATTTTTTAAATTTCTTTTTAGAAGAATTTTTTAGCAGCACAATAAATGAAATATCATCTCTTGCCACAGATAAACGAACACTGCTAAATAAAGACCCTGTGAACAAAACAATGCAATTTAAATTGGTATTCCAGCTGACTGTCACAACTTTTCTCTATCTTTATTTAAAAGTGATGTTTACATAAGTGAAAGAGGTATTAAGGATATGTTTAGGTCCAAATCTGTCTTTATCTTTGATACAATCAAAAGTAGTGGAGAAGAATTGATAATAGGAAATAGCTTCTTCCCCGTATTTCAAGATAAACATCAGAAGAAATAAGTTTCTTTAAACCAATAAGACTCATCAGTTCAGTTCAGTTCAGTCACTCAGTCGAGTCCAACTCTTTGAGACCCCATGAATCACAGCACGCCAGGCCTCCCAGTCCATCACTAACTCCCAGAGTTCACTCAAACTCATGTGCATTGAGTTGGTGATGCCATCCAGCCATCTCATCCTCTGTCATTCCATTCTCCTCCTGCCCCCAATCCCTCCCAGCTTCAGGGTCTTTTCCAATGGGTCAACTCTTCGCATGAGGTGGCCAAAGTATTGGAGTTTCAGCTTTAGCATCAGTCCTTCCAATGAACACCCAGGACTGATCTCCTTTAGGATGGTATACATGGTCAATTTCAACCAATGTGACCAATACATTTGTACCAATGATAAATAAACAATGTATTTTTTCAATTACAAAGCCACAAGTTGAATCATAATGATCTGCCTCCACTACTCAATTGGATGACTTTAGACAACTTACTAAGGATTTCAGTTTCAATTTCCTCATCTCTAAGCTAAAGTCAGTAATACCCATCCTACCTACCACACAGGTATGTTCTGAGGAACAAAGGAAAAGGGAAATGACTTGTAAGAAATGAAAAGCCCAATGCCAGCCTGACACATTGTCATCATTTACTGTCTCATCAGTATCATTTATAAATGATACCATCCCTGTATCAGTCCCCATCTTACTGAACTATCTTCACTCTCATTCCCAAGCTCACTTTCTCTATGGGCCATTAATGTGGTTCCAAGTTATTCTTGCTCTGATGCTGTTTGAAATCCTGCAGAGAAATGTCAAAATCAGAGAGTGATTCCCAGGTCATCTCTATGGTAGTAGATTTTTATAACTCTTTTACCCGAGGATAAAGTGAGGCTTTTAACCTATGTTTCCAGTGTTGCTTACTAACACCAAATTGATTATTCTGCTCTTTATAATCTTTATAGGAAACCTGTGACTCCATCCTCAACTTGGCACTGGAAGAGGTAAAGCAATTTCATGGACCTCTGAAGCCAGATGGCAAGCTCTCTGGGTTCTGCCTACCTTCTGCGACACCACCCCCCACCTCAGGAGCTGCAGCTCCAGATGTTGGATTGGTCATCGATGGGAAGACGCTAAATGCCATTTTCCAGGGAAAACTGGAGGAGAAATTTCTGGAGTTGACCCGGTATTGCCGCTCTGTCCTGTGCTGCCGCTCCACCCCGCTGCAGAAGAGCATGTTGGTCAAGCTGGTGCGGGACAGGCTGAGAGCCATGACCCTTTCCATAGGTACCTGGCATGTAGAGATGGGAGAGGGGGAGGGAGACTGGGCAAGGCCACTCTGACATGACACCTGGACCAGAGCCGGGAGGTCAGGTGTCACAGTCAGGATGCTGAGGCTGAGGGCGCTGTCAAAGTGACAATCAAGATGTGACAGCAGAGCAAACAGGCCAAGCAGAATGGGAGAGCGAACCCAGGCTCTCTGCTAAGGAAACGTCAGGACTGGGCTGGAGGCCAAAGCCAAGTTCAGAACACCCAGGTAGATCAGTATACACTCAGGCTCCCTCAATTCTGGGATGCAGACCATGTCCCCTTCAATTCTAATACCATCCACCACCGGTGTCCGTGGACTTGATACTCTGCTGAGTGTGGGGAGATTTTAAAAGTGGAGCCTGCCCCACATTTAAATGAATGTATATACATTCATTTCTAAATACAAGACTCCACATAAAGCATACCCTCAATAAATGGTGGCTTGTAGGTTGATGAAAAATTCCTCATAGGAGATTAAATTTTAGTCATGGTTGAAGCAGAGAAATTAAAACTGTCCTTACTTCAAACCTTCCAGAAACATCCAAACCTGGATTATAAGAATCTTTATGATCTGGATTCCATTACCTCTCCAGCTACCTGCATCCCCCCAACATTCAGCACTCTGTGTTCCAGCTATAGGAAGCTGCTTACCATTCTCCAGGATCCTCATTCTCTCTCACCTCCTGGCCTTTGCCCAAGTCATTTCTTCTGTAAAACCTCCTCTAATCACACCAATGTTCCTTTACTATACACTCTGCTGGCTCCACAGAACTGTTATGACTTGGTGATGGGCTGCCCAGGAGACCACGAGTTCCTTGAATGGAGGGACAATGTCAATCTTCTTAATTCCATCCTGTACTCAGTGCGTACCAAGCACATGGTAAACATTGCTTTCATTTAGGGACATCCTAACAGATGGTTCAAGTTTTCTTCCTCCTACACAGATATGGAAAGAAATTTTCTTTCCTGGCATTTCAAATAAGAGACCTACTTTACATTGTTATTGGTTTTCTGTTTTTTTTTCATGGGGGTACAGGTTTTGTGTGTTTTTTTTTTTTTTTTTCCCCTCTTGGTCTTCAGTAAAAGCAGTTCAAAACCAGGGGGGAAAAAAGGAGGGGACAGGCAGAAAGAATACAGGGAGCAGAGTTTTACCAACTGCATCCTAATTTTAATCCCTAAATTGTCCTCTTGAAAGCTTCAGACACATTTAAGGCAATAGCTCAGGATTTCTCCCTGAAGTAAAGGGGCTGGCTTCAGTGCCACCACAGCAGAAACAAAACTAGCAGGGTGAAAAATCGGATTCCACACCTCTACTTCCCCTGGCTTGCCAACAGAAGAGGTTAAAGGGCAGGTTTGTCCTGCCACAGGGAAGAGGAAAAGTATGCACTGCTATGCTAGCAAGGAAAACATCCTTAGAAGAGTAACAGCTAGTTACAATGGCAGCATTTTTAAGATTAATAAATTTTGTTGCTAGACAATTAGGAAATTCTCTCTCTCAATTGTGTATTCTTTATAATATCATATATTTCCACACTATTATGAGACCCTACTAGAAAAACAGGTGGGGCCAGGAGAGAAAGGAGGTCATTTCAGTCTACAAATTGTGGCCCTCAGGCTGAGTTCAGCCCACTGCATATTTCTGTAGAGATGCTAAGAATGGATTTTGTGTTTTTACTGGTAAAATGTGTAAAAATCTGTTTGTCATTCAGAAAGAACAGTTGTTCAATATTGCATCTTGGCCCACAAAGCCTAAAATATTTATTATTTGGCCCTTTACAGAAAAAGTTTGCTTAACTTTAGTCTGAAGGATAACACATTGGAAAAAGCCAGGCTTGTGAAAAAGATCTCACAGTTGACAGAGTTGTGCTGTCCAAAATGGTTGCCACCTGCTATATGTGGCTATTCAATGTTACACTTCAAACTAAACAGAAATTCACCAGTCACATTTCAGTGTTCATAGGAGGCTAATGGTTTTCAAACTGGGCAATAAAGAACAGGGCATTTCTATCACACAAAAATCCATTTGACCATGCTGGTAGGAAAGGTGGCGTGTGAATGTACGTATTTGTTGAACGATAAAAGAAAAGTAGGATTTCTTGTACAAAGAGGAAAAGACATCTCTCAGGCTAAGTGACCATATCGATGGCTTTTCCAGAGGACTATTCAAAGCAACATTAAAAGGATTCAATTATGTGCAAATGGAGACAATCTAGAGCCACTTGTATAAAGCTTCTCATTGTCTCACAGCAGTTGGACCAGGATCTCACGACTACTCTCCTTTCAGGTGATGGAGCAAATGATGTCAGCATGATTCAAGCTGCCGATATTGGGATTGGAATAGCTGGACAGGAAGGCATGCAGGTATCAGTGCCTTCAACTCTTCTTGTTACTTTCTTACTTTCCTTTATCCTTATTGGTGAATTAAGGAATTCCCCCTCAGTGCTGGAGGAACTCCTAAAAAGCTTTGCAGAATTTTCATCTGAGAGGCAGGGGGCTTCCAGCCTATACATAACCTCTATCACCCCATCCCTACTGGCCAGTCCTTCAGAATAGAGATCAAAGGATGCTTGGCTTTTTACAGACAGCTGATTATACCTGTATTCTAAAGCCAAATAATACTCAGCCATTCAGGAAAAACGAAGTTTCCCCCTGATTCCATGTTTCCTCCCTGCAACCCCTACCCACATCAAGGTTGCAATACCCTTTGTGAGCAACTGGAAAACAATTTTCAATTTCCATTTTAGCTGTGATGGCTAGATGGACCTACACATTGCTTGTACCAAAATTACTCAAAATTCAGCCTGGAACAAGCATACCAACTTGAGCGCTGTGTTCCCCATTCAGACAGACCCCACTTTGTAGTTTTGAACCATTAACAACTGTGTTCCCACCACCAGCACAGACATTAGGTGTTACCTAATGTTGGTTGTTGGTGAGAAGGAACGAACATTGTCACTTTTTGAGTGTCTATCATAGGCTAGCACTCTATTTGCACTTCACATTTATTATCCCAGTTTCAGCAGTCACTACCACCCTGTGTGTTAGGGATTGTTATTCCACTTTTTTCTGATGAGGAAACAGACTGAGAGAGGTTAAACACCTCGACCAAGACTCTGACCAGGGTTTATAACCAGGCATGTCCAAACCTCCTACTCTGAAAAGTAATATGAACTGGGTCTAGTTCTGAGTCATCTCAAGGACAGAAGACACATTTTGGCTCTGCAGAAAGAAACAGCTGTCCAACCAGCAGCTCCACCTGAGACTGGAGTGGAAGGCCTGCCTCGGGAGGTGGCCAAGGGTAAAGAGAGGTTTGAGGATAATTTGCATGGAAGCCCCCAGTCTCTGCTCAACCATCACATGCCTAGCATGGTGCTCAACACACACTGGTTCATAGTAAATGCTTGTGGGATAAGTGGAGGGAGGGGAAGGGCCAGACCAGACCGCTGGTCCCTTCTGGCCGCCCTCCTTGGATTCTAGTGAGATCCAGATTTCCCAGAGGAGGGGCAGGGGAGTGTCAGAGTCCAAAAAGTCATCCAAGGGTGCTATATGTGACAAAGGGTCTTTCAGGCCTTACCTACTGCAGACCTTAGAACAGAGCACTACCCTCAGGGGAGCCTCTTTGGTCCGTTAGCAGCCATGATGGAAGCCGATATGTCTGCTCTGCCTCTCAGGCTGTCATGTCCGGCGACTTTGCCGTCTCCCGCTTCAGACACCTCAAGAAGCTGCTGCTTGTGCACGGCCACTGGTGTTACTCGCGCCTGGCCAGGATGGTGGTATACTACTTCTACAAGAACGTGGTAAGTAGCCCGGCTGCAACCTCCCACCCTGCCGCCAGGCAGACAAAGCATCTCAGCATAAGGGAATGAGTCAGGCTGACCTGGATTTTGAATCCTGCAACTGTCCCTTAGCAGCTCAGTGACCTTGTACTTATGAAGTCTCTCAGTCATGTTCGACTCTTTGCAACCCCATGGACTGAGGCCTACCAGGCTCCTCCATCCATGGGACTTTCCAGGCAAGAGTACTGGAGTGGGTTGCCATTTCCTTCTCCCAGAGATCTTCCTGACCCAGGGATCGAACCCAGGTCTCCCATATTGCAGGCAGACACTTTACCATCTGAGCCACCAGGGAACCTTGGGCAAGACAATTCAGTTCTCTGGGCCTCAATTTCTTCTTTGATAAAATGGGGCTAGTACTATTCAGTGAGGTTATTGTGACTACCAATGCTATCTGGAAAGCATGTGGCGCATAGGCAGTACTGTGAGTAGTTCCAAGCATGCACTGGAGTCAGATCAGATTTGATTCAAATAGAGGTTCCTGTATTCAGTAATGGCTTCATACCTTTGTTTCCCCATCTGAAAAATGGGGATGATGATAGTAGCTTTCTCATATGCTTGCTATGAAGATGAAATGACAGCTTGTATAGAAAGTGATTGGCATGTAGTGATCACCTCTAAAATTAGCCATTCTTTTTTTATCATTGGTACTGCTATTGTAACTCTCAGAGGAACTCCATAATTGAGCTTTGTTTTCTGACTGCAAGGAGGAAGGACTGGAAGGTCAGCTAGTGTGTCTTGTAGCTTAGGTTTCCTCCCCAGATAGAGATAGACCAATGCAAGAGCCCCATTCTGCCTCTCAGGAGAGTAAAGAGAAAGCTTTAGGACTGGAATCCTGGGCTTCCACCCAAGACCCTACATATCACTTCAGCATTGCCAGCCTTCCCAGCCAGGACTTGTCATTTCTTTAGTGGTCCAGTGATTAAAACTCTGTACTTCTAGTGCAGAGAACATGGGTTCAATCCCTGATCAAAGAACTGAGATCCCACATACTGTGTGGTACAGCCAAAAATAATTTTTTTTAAGTATCTATTTGCAAAAATACTTAGAGTACAGTGATCATCTGGGTTTTAGTCTGGCCTGACTTTAATATGCTGTGTGAACTTGAGTTACTTAACTTCTCTGAGCCTTGAGTCCCTCATCAATAACATGGGGGACTAGGACTCTATCTGTCCTCAGAGGCCATTATCAAGAGGCTTTATCATCAGAGCTCTGGGTAGCATGTAGCACTATATAAATAGTCATTATGAGCTATTATTGTTTCTCTAAAAAAACGTGTATTTCTGTCTTGTTGATAAGGGCCCAAAGCAGGCACACACCAGCTGAGGTATTAAAACTGTCAGAGGTTGTTGTTTGCAAAGCACGTGATTAACAATGAGCATAGGAAGAAGCCAGAGCTCTGCCTTACTAAGTGAGGAAACAGGGCCTGCGTTTCCCATTATCCAGTTCAGGGACCTTTAAATAATTCCCAGGAGACTCCAGATAGAATCCTGTTTGCATAAGGAAAAGGGGAGGATTAAGACCAGAGTGATGGAAGGGAAACGTATCAGGCCAATAGAAATTACAAAATGGCATATATCTGTTCTCCCAGTCCTGCTTTCAGGCCCCGTCATAGTTACCCTGACTCAGGAATAAGCATTTCTTTGCAGAGTTCAATGTATATGTAAATAAGCAGCATGACAACTAATAATGTAAATTTGAGAAACTGTATGGCACCATGATTTCAACAAGTCTATGCAAACAAGTCTCTGACTTGAAAGACTGCTTATTTAGAATTTTAAATGCCCCCATTTAATGTTTTTTTCTCCTTGTCTCCAAAAGAATCATTCTTTTGAATAAGCACAACTTATCTGCATTAAATTTGTGAAACAGAAAAGGAAACGTTTCCAGCCAGCCATGCTTTCAAAGCTTAAATGATATTTATTTCCAGCCCGATGCCGTGCTTGAAATTTCAATACCGATGCCGTATTATCTCCCCTTTGCAATTAGAGGGTGGAGAACTATGACTTCCACATCCGAAACCAATTTCAGAGGGGATTAAAACCCTGCCTGCTCTGAAATGTGAACAATGAATTAATTATACACTGTAGCTTCTTGGGAGGAAAAGCAGACACCCAGTCTCAGCCACACCATCTGCCATCGTGGAGTTCAGCACTCTCCCCTCGGGGTGCAGAGATTTCAGCCAGGCAGAGCAAGTAGAATCAAGCAAGGTCCTAGAATGACCTGTGGGGGAAGGAAACACACTTTCATGTTCCAAGTCCAGGTTGGCTGTTAGGACAATAGAACTACCAAGATGTAATTTGTTTATTCAGATAATTATTGAACAGTATCAGGCATTGGATATGGAGCAGACATCTAGATAGATATGTTCCCTGCTCTCGTGAGGTGTATGGTCTAAATCAGGGCTTAGCAAACTTTTTCTACAAAGGGTCTAATCATCAATATGTTCTGCTTTGTGGAAGTACAGCTTCTGTCACTCTGTTACACCAGCTCAGCTCCACTCTAGCTGCTACAGACAATATGCAAATGAATCACTGTGACTGTCCCAGGAAGACTTTATTTATGGCTGGACTTGACAAGCAGAATGTAGTTTGTCACCTCCTGGTTTCAATAAATCTTCTCAAAATGTGGTTCTTGGATCAGCAGCATTAGCATCATATTGATGCTTGTTAGAAATGGGATCCTTGGGCTGCACTCCAGGCCACCTACCTTGGAATCTGCATTGTCAGAAAGATCCCTGGGTGATCCATATGAACCTTAAAGCTTGACAAGCACTGGGACAGGGGAAAAGAAATGAAAACTTTTAAAACATTTTCTTGGTGTATCTCCCCTAGAGGAAGATCAGGGTGCCATGAACATATTGCCAGAAGACTTTAACCTAATCAATCCAGAAGAAAGTAGCATTTAAGCTATTGCCTGAAAGACAAGATGCAACCATGAGTTACTCCATTCCCCGATGAAGGAGGAGGTGTTTGACAACCTCAGTGCTTACAGGAAATATTTCAGGAAGTTTACTCATCATTTTATAACGTATGTTTATCTAATTCCAAAACCAAGCGTAAGTGACTTTCAGTAAAAAACACAACGCAGTAAGGAAGTTATAAAGGCAGTATAAGAGTGTAGATCAGGAACCATAAAGGGAGGAGTTTGGTCACACCTGTAACCTGGGATACGATGCCAAGTATTTAAACACATGTTCAAATTGTTACATTCAACAGAAATGAACGAACGACTCTGTCGGATTGCTTATATAAGTTTCTAAAAGCTGACTTTCAATTTTTTATCATGGACCAGCAACAGACGTTCCTGGATCAACACAGGCCCAGCACGGAAGCAGCACTGGTGCGCTGTGCAGACGTGCACGTGCGCTCAGTCGTGTTGGACTCTGTGTGACCCCATGGACTGCAGCCCGCTGGGCTCCTCTGTCCATGGGACTTCCTAGGCAAGCATACTGGAGTGGGTTGCCATTTCCTACTCCAAGGGGTCTTCCCAACCCAGGGATCAAACCCGTGTCTCCTGCATTGGCAGCTGGAGCTTTACCACTGAGCTATATGGGTGTACTGTGCATACGTCTCTAATTGAAAATCCCTGGTGGAGCAGTAAAATGATATGGTAGTAAAAGTCTAAGACGAAAGGTCAGAAATCTTGAATTTTTTTTTATTTTTAGATTTAATACAGCTCCACTTTTTTTATATTAGATTCAGTTCAGTTGCTCAGTTGTGTCTGACTCTTTGCGACCCCATGAATCCCAGCACGCCAGGCTTCCCTGTCCATCACCAACTCCCAGAGATCACTCAAACTCATGTGCATCGAGTCCGTGATGCCATCCAGCCATCTCATCCTCGGTCGTCCCCTTCTCCTCCTGCCCCCAATCCCTCCCAGCATCAGAGTCTTTTCCAATGAGTCAACTCTTCACGTAAGGTGGCCAAGTATTGGAGTTTCAGCTTTAGCATCAGTCCTTCCAAAGAACACCCAGGACTGATCTCCTTCAGAATGGACTGGTTGGATCTCCTTGCAGTCCAAGGGACTCTCAAGAGTCTTCTCCAACACCATAGTTCAAAACCATCAGTTCTTCGGTGCTCAGCTTGCTTCACAGTCCAAATTTCACATCCATACATGACAACCAGAAAAACCATAGCCTTGCCTAGACAGACCTTTGTTGGCAAGGTAATGTCTCTGCTTTTGAATTTGCTATCTAGGTTGGTCATAACTTTCCTTCCAAGGAGTAAGTGTCTTTTAATTTCATGGCTGCAATCACCATCTGCAGTGATTTTGGAGCCCAAAGAAATAAAGTCTGACGCTGTTTCCACTGTTTCCCCGTCTATTTCCCATGAAGTGATGGGACCAGATGCCATGATCTTAGTTTTCTGAATGTTGAGCTTTAAGCCAACTTTTTCACTCTCCTTTCACTTTCATCAAGAGGCTTTTTAGTTGCTCTTCACTTTCTGCCATAAGGGTGGTGTCATCTGCTTATCTAAGGTTATTGATATTTCTCCCAGCAATCTTGATTCCACCTTGTGCTCCTTCCAGCCCAGCATTACTCATGATATAGTCTGAATATAAGTTACTAAGTAGGGTGACAATATACAGCCTTGACATACTCCTTTTCCTATTTGGAACCAGTCTGTTGTTCCATGTCCAGTTCTAACTGTTGCTTCCTGACCTGCATACAGGTTTCTCAAGAGGCAGGTCAGGTGGTCTGGTATTCCCGTCTCTCTCAGAATTTTCCACCGTTTATTGTGAACCACACAGTCAAAGGCTTTGGCATAGTCAATAAAGCAGAAATAGATGTTTTTCTGAAACTCTCTTGCTTTTTCGATGATCCAGCGGATGTTGGCAATTTGATCTCTGGTTCCTCCTCCTTTCCTAAAACCAGCTTGAACATCTGGAAGTTTACGGTTCATGTACTGCTAAAGCCTGGCTTGGAGAATTTTGAGCATTACTTTACTAGCGTGTGAGATGAGTGCAATTGTGTGATAGTTTGAACATTCTTTGGCATTGCCTTTCTTTGGGCTTGGAATGAAAACTGACCTTTTCCAGTCCTGTGGCCACTGCTGAGTTTTCCCAATTTGCTGGCATATTGAGTGCAGCACTTTCACAGCATCATCTTTCAGGATTTGAAATAGCTCCACTGGAACTCATCACCTCCACTAGCTTTGTTCATAGTGATGTTTTCTAAGGACCACTTGACTTCAGATCCCAGGACATCTGGCTCTAGGTGAGTGATAACACCATCATGATTATCTGGGTTGTGAAGATATTTTTTGTGCAATTCTGTGTATTCTTGCCACCTCTTCTTAATATCTTCTACTTCTATTAGGTCCATACCATTTCTGTCCTTTATTGAGCCCATCTTTGCATGAAATATTCCCTTGGTATCTCTAATTTTCTTGAAGAGATCTCTAGTCTTTCCCATTCTGTTGTTTTCCTCTATTTGCATTGATTGCTGAGGAAGGCTTTCTTATCTCTTCTTGCTATTCTTTGGAACTCTGCATTCAGATGCTTATATCTTTCCTTTTCTCCTTTGCTTTTTGCTTCTCTTCTTTTCAAAGCTATTTGTAAGGCCTCCTCAGACAACCATTGTGCCTTTTTGCATTTCTTTTCCATGGGGATGGTCTTGATCCCTGTCTCCTGTACAATGTCATGAACCTCCGTTCATAGTTCATCAGGACATTCATAGTTCAATCTCCGTTCATAGTGCAATCTGTCTATCAGATCTAGTCCCTTAAATCTCTTTCTCACTTCCACTGTATAATCATAAGGGATTTTAGGTCATACCTGAATGGTCTAGTGGTTTTCCCTACTTTCTTCAATTTAAGTCTGATTTTGGCAATAAGGAGTTCATGATCTGAGCCACAGTCAGCTCCTGGTCTTGTTTTTGTTGACTGTATAGAGCTTCTCCATCTTTGGCTGCAAAGAATATAATCAATCTGATTTCAGTGTTGACCATCTGGTGATGTCCATGTGTAGAGTCTTCTCTTGTGTTGTTGGAAGAGGATGTTTGCAATGACCAGTGCATTCTCTTGGCAAAACTCTATTAGCCTTTGCCCTGCTTCATTCCATATTCCAAGTCCAAATTTGCCTGTTACTCCAGGTGTTTCTTGACTTCCTACTTTTGCATTCCAGTCCTCTATAATGAAAAGGACATCTTTTTTGGGTGTTAGTTCTAAAAGGTCTTGTAGGTCTTCATAGAACCATTCAACTTCAGCTTCTTCAGTGTTACTGGTTGAGGCATAGGCTTGGATTACTGTGATATTTAATGGTTTGCCTTGGAAACGAACAGAGATTATTCTGTTGTTTTTGAGATTGCATCCAAGTACTGCATTTCAAACTCTTGTTGACCATGATGGCTACTCCATTTCCTCTAAGGGATTCCTGCCCACAGTAGTAGATATAATGGTCATCTGAGTTAAATTCACCCATTCCAGTCCATTTTAGTTCACTGATTCCTAGAATGTCAGCCTTCACTCTTGCCATCTCCTATTTGACCACTTCCAATTTGCCTTGATTCATGGACCTGACATTCCAGGTTCCTATGCAGTATTGCTGTTTACAGCATCAGACCTTGCTTCTATCAGCAGTCACATCCACAGCTGGGTATTGTTTTTGCTTTGGCTCCTTCCCTTCATTCTTTCTGGAGTTATTTCTCCACTGATCTCTAGTAGCATATTGGGCACCTACCAACCTGGGGAGTTCCTCCTTCAGCATCCTATCATTTTGCCTTTTCATACTGTTCATGGGGTTCTCAAGGCAAGAATACTGAAGTGGTTTGCCATTCCCTTCTCCAGTGGACCACATTCTGTCAGACCTCTCTACCATGACCCACCCGTCTTGGGTGGCCCCACATGGCATGGCTTAGTTTCATTGAGTTAGACAAGGCTGTGGTCCAGGTGATTAGATTGACTAGTTTTCTGTGAGTATGGTTTCAGTGTCTGCCCTCTGATACCCTCTAGCAACACCTACTGTCTCACTTGGGTTTCTCTTACCTTGGAAGTGGGGTATCTCTTCAGGGCTGCTCCAGCAAAGCACAGATGCTGCTCCTTACCTTGGACGAGGTCACCCTTCCTGACCTTGAATGTGGAGTTGCTCCCTCGGCCCTCCTGCGCCAAGATAATCTAATAATATAGTAGATTATTTCTTTTTAATTTTTGAGTATAGTTGATTTATACTGTTTGTAATTTTATGTTTATAAATGTAAAGTTATGTCATTAGTTTCTGTTGTACAACAGTGATTCAGACATATACATATATCTTATTTACTCCTTCCCAAATTTTCTCGTATATATTGCTGACTATTGAGCAGAGTTCCCTGTGCTATACAATAGGTCCTTGTTGATTATGGATTTTATATAGAGTGTACATGTTAATCCCAATCTCCCCCCACCTTTCCCCTTTCATAACCTTTCATTTGTTTTCAAAATCCATAGGTCTATTTCTCTTTTGTATCATTTTTTAGGCTCGACATATAAGTGATACTATATGATATTTATCTTTCTCTGACTTTATTTAGTATGATTATCTCTATTACCGTGTTGCTGTAAATGGCATTATATCATTGTTTTTATGGCTGGGGAAACATTCCATTGTATATATATATATACCTCATCTTCTATATCCATTCATCTGTTGATGGACATTGAGGTTGCTTCCGTGTCTTGGCTATTGTAAATTGTGCTGCAATGAATATTGAGTGCATGTATCTTTTCAAGTTATTTTCTCTGGATGTATACCCAGGAGTTGGGTTGCTGGATCATACAGTAAGTTCTATTTTTAGTTTTTTAAGGAACTTCCATACTGTTCCCCATAACAATTGTACTGATTTACATTCTCACCAACAGTATTGGAGGTTCCCTTTTCTCCACACCCTCTCCAGCGTTTATTGTTTGTAGACTTTTTGATGATGGCAATCCTGACTGCTGTGAAAGTGAAAGTGAAGTCACTCAGTCACTGCTATAAGGTGAAGCCTTATTATAGTTTTGACTTGCATTCCTCTAATAATTAGTGATGTTGAGCATATTTTCCTGTGCTTTTTGACCATCTGTATGTCTTCCTTGGAGAAATGTCTATTTATATCTGCCAATTTTTTGACTGGGTGGTTTTTTTTAATATATATTGAGTTTCATGTATTTGTATATTTTGGAGATTAATCTCCTATTGGTTGCCTCTTCGTTTTATGGTTTCTTTTACTGTGCAGAAGCCTGTAAGTTTGATTAGCTCCCAGTTGTTTCGTTTTGCTTTTAGTTCTAGTGCCTTGACCTAAGAAAACATTGGTATGATTTATGTCAGAAAATACTTTACCTATGTTCTCTTCTAGGAGTTTTATGGTGTCATGTTTTATATTTAAGTCTTTAAACCATTTTGAGTTTATTTTTGTATATGGTATTAAAGAATGTTCTAGTATCATCCTTTTACATGTAGTTGTCCAGTTTTCCCAGCACCACTTATTAGAGAGACTGTCTTCTCTCCATTGTATACTCTTGCATTTTTTTGTCATAGGTTGACCATGGGTGTATGGGGTTATGTTGAGGTATATTCCTTCTATGCCCACTTGCTGGAGAATTTTTATATTAAATGGGTGTTGAATTTTGTCAAAAGCTTTTCTGCATCTATTGAGATGATCATATGGTTTTTATTCTTCAATTTGTTAATGTGCTATAATGCACTGATTAGCAGATCTTGAAAAATCCTTGCATCCCTGGAATAAATCCCAATTGATCATGGTGCACGATCCTTTTAATGTGTTGTTGGATTTGGTTTGCTCGTCTTTTGTTGATGATTTTTGCATCTTTAGTGTTCTTGCCTGGAGAATCCCAGGGACGGGGGAGCCTGGTGGGCTGCCGTCTATGGGGTCGCACAGAGTTGGACACGACTGAAGTGACTTAGCAGCAGCAACAACAGGGCTTCCCTGGTGGCTCAGAGGTTAAAGCGTCTGCCTGCAATGTGGGAGACCTGGGTTTGATCCCTGGGTTGGGAAGATCCCCTGAAGAAGGAAATGGTAACCCACTCCAGTATTCTTGCCTGGAGAATCCCATGGGTGGAGGCGCCTGGTGGGCTACAGTCCACAGGGTCACAAAGAGTCAGACATGACTGAGCGACTTAACTTTTGCATCTATTTTCATCAGTGATATTGGCCTGTAATTTGTGTGGGTGGTATCTTTGTCTGATTTTGGTATCAGAGTGATGATGGTCTCATAGAATGAGTTTGGGAGTGTTCCAATTGTTTGGAACAGGTTCAGAAGGATAGGTGTTAGCTCTTCTCTAAGTGTTTGATGGGATTCGCCTGTGGAGCCATCTTGGGAGACTGTACCTTTCTAAGCATCTGTCCATTTCATTGGCATATAGTTGCTTGTAGTAGTCTTCTGTGATCCTTTGTGTTTCTGTGGTGTCTGTTGTAACAGGTATCCTTCTTCATTTCTAATTTTATTGATTTGAGCCCTCCCTTTTTTTCTTGAGAGTCTGGCTAAAGGTTTATCAATTTTTTTTATCTTTTCAAAGAACAAGCTTTTAGTTTCATTGATCATTTTTATAGTTTTCATCTCTATTTCATTATCTCTACCTTAATCTTTAAGATTTCTTTCCTTCTATCCTTGGGTTTTGTTTGTTCTTCTTTCTCTAGTTGCTTTAGACATAAAGTTAGGTTGTTTCTTCATGATTTTTCTGGTTTCCTGAGGTAAAATTTCATGTGTATGTTTGTGCTCAGTCGTGTCCAACTCTTTGGGACCCCATTGACTGTGGCCCACCAGGCTTCTCTGTCCATGGGATTTCCCAAGCAAGAATACTGGCATGGAAATGAATACATTTCCTGCTCCCAGGAATCTTACCAACTCAGAGATTGAACCCGTGTCTCCTACATTGGTAGGCAGATTCTTTACCACTGCGCCAGATTGGAAGCCCAAGATTGTATTGCTATAAACTTCCCTCTTAGAACTGCTTTTGTTACATCCCATAGGATCTGGATCATCGTGTTTTCATTGTCATTTGTCTCTATGTGTTGATTTCCTCTTTGATTTCTTCAGTGATCCACTGATGGTTTAGCAGCATATTGTTTAGCCCGAACATCTAGGTCTGGACTCCAGCTTTGTTACTTACTAGTCTGTAACCCTAGCCGCATGACTTGACCTCTCTGAAGCTCAGTTTCCTCATTTGTAAAATGAGGATAGCAGTGACTGCCTCGTAAGGCTTGTAAGTGGACTGAATGGATCAGAACAGAGCCTGGCACCTAGGAAGTGCTTTAGGAGTCTCTGTTGTTATTGCTGCCATTGCTATTCTTGGCCTCGTCTGTAGATGGGTCACTTTCAGCCCCGGCATCCTAAGATTCTACAACCTCAAGTCACAATTCCAGCCCCACCTGGCCGAGGGACTTTAGTGTAGTCAGTCACCCCATCTGAGACGTTCAAGCCACCTGTGTGAACATGGAACTAAGAGTGAGTGTCTTTCTCAGTCAGCTGGAGAGGGAGAAGCAAGGTAAGGTGCTCAAAGAGACAAAAACCAAAGCCTCAAACGATTGCTAAACACTAGTATCAAGGAGACTTTACCACTTTGGTTCTTCTTAAAGCCACCCTGTCAAGGGCATAAATGGTTGATGTTTTGGGGACTCAGAGTCTGCCCAGGAAACAGAGCCCTCTCTGTTGAGCCCTCTCCTTCCCAAATCTCCTTCTCTGAGAAATAACTTCATCAAAAACTGATAGCAGAAAAGCCCTTTAAGTATCACGGGACTGGAGTGGGAAGAGGTGACCTGAAGCCCCAGAGCAGCAATGGAGTGGACCCCAGCCCTCAGACAGAGAAATGCAAGGTGCAGTGTGTCTAAGAGCACCAGAGTCTCTTTCAGACTCCCTACTAGTCATCTGGGCAGAAAAGCCAAAGGTTGGAGCTTCTTGGTTGGATGAAAGAATCTGGGTCAGCATTGTTATGGCATTATCCAAAGATGGGACTAAGGGCTTGGAGTGGTTGAGGAAGAAGCTTTGAAAACTCAGGGGCTAGTTGTGCCACTTCCTAGCTCTGAACATAGGCACGGGATAAGGGATATATCAGAGCCTCAAATTCCTCGTCTGTAAGTAATGTTAAATAATATTTAATAATATATAATATAGTACTATTATATTATTAGCAATAACATTATCTTGCTAGGTTGTTGGGACAAATTATGTATATTGCATATCTACTAATGTGCTGTGTGCATGCTGAGTCATATCCAATTCCTTATGACCCCATGGACAGTACCTTGCCAGGCTCCTCTGTCCATGGAATTTTCCAGGCAAGAATACTGGAATGAGTTGCCATTTCCTTCTCCAGGGAGTCTTCCCAACCCAGGGATTGACCTCCTGTCTCTTTCATCTCCTGCATTGGCAGGTGGATCCTTTACCATGCCACCTAATGTGCTTTATACTAATATACTGTTACCACACACCCCTCACAAATAGAAGCTCAAATAATAACTGTAGTATTAATAATATGAATGTTAATATTACTACTAGTAGTATAATAATAAACAGAGAGCCTCTTAAAAGTAATGCTGGCCCAGTAGTTAGTGGATGAGAATACTAGCTTGAACACAAACCTGCTGAATGATTCCTTACATTAAAAACCCTTTACCCCTCTGTGCCTCAGCCACATGGAGCTGAGTTCTAGTTCTAATGCCAGGACCAGCTGTTATTGTGACTTTGGTCAAGTCACCAAACCGTATCACAGTATGTTAGACAATACTTGTGACCCAGCCCTTCTCCAGTGAGGAGGTCTTGAGTGGAAAGATCTTTAGAAAGCATAAAGCAACACTTCAGCATAAGATTTTATTCTTCACCCTCGGAGTTGTGTGACCATTAGGAAAGGGTTTTGAGGTCAACCTCCTCATGAAGTTCTCCTCCCACCAGCCATCCTGCCCACGCTCCAGTCTTTCCTCTTGCTGCACTACTAACCATAACTACTTGCTGCCTTTTGGTTTCACGGGCCATGGTCTATATACTACTATTCCCGTATGAAAGGTGGCAAGATGATGTTCAGAAAGGTTAAACAATTTGTCCTAGGTCACGCAGCTAGTACATGACAGAACCGAGGATTCAAAGCCAGTCCTCCCTGCCTCCAAAAACCACCATAGTACACTCTACAAGTTGATAGAATTCCCTTCAGGTCCTGAAGAAGGTTAGTAGTAATAGTAATAGCAGAATCTAAGGATGAGAATTACCTCTAATCCTTAGATAACGCTGCATGTAACAAGTGAGGGAACTGAAGCTCCAAGTCCGAGCTGTTATTTGTCAGAGCTCCTAAGCAGCGTCTGGTGATGGCTGCCCTCGGGTCCTCACTTCCAAGGCCATGCTCTCTGCCCACAGTGTTATGTCAACTTGCTCTTCTGGTACCAGTTCTTCTGCGGTTTCTCTGGCTCCACCATGATTGACTACTGGCAGCTGATCTTCTTCAACCTCTTCTTCACTTCCTTGCCTCCGCTTGTCTTCGGAGTCCTCGATAAAGACATCTCTATGGAAACACTCTTGGCATTGCCCGAACTGTACAAGAGCGGCCAGAACTCCGAGGTAAGGGGATCGGGCAGGCAGAGGGACTGGGAGGTGACTCTCAGCTCGGCCCTGGAGGTGTCAGAGGAGGAGTGCTGGGCCGGAAATCCTGTGTTCTGGTCTCCACTCTGCCACTTACCTCCCATGTGACCCAGGAAGTCTGCTCCCTGTCCCTGGCCTGTTTCTCATTTGCTGTTGAAGGTGATGGACCAGGTGGATATTTTTCTTTTTAGTCATTTATTAATTTTATCACACATTAATATGGGGCTGTGCTAGTGAAAGGGGAGGCAGGCTTACAGAAAGACTGCATCACTTTTACCTGATCTTTGCAGGCCTTCAACAGAACCCCCAAGGCTTGGTTTGGGAATCCCTGGGGCTAAAAGCCATCAAAATAGTTTCTTAGAAGGCACAGAGGCCACGCTGATGCCCTAAAGGATTTGCGAAGGTCCTACAGCAGGCAGTCTGACCAGCACAGACAGGCTGGGAACCTGGATGCAGGAGGCAGAGAGGGAACCTGATGGCCTCAAAGGAGGAGCTCTGGGAAAAGGGATGTCGCTATGCACTAGGGTAGCTCTACACCTCAGATAAGGAGGGCAAAGCCAGATGGGGTGCTTGAGAGCTGGTGAAACTTTGTGGACAACCAGTGAAGAACCAAGCCCCATATTCACCCAGAGATAGGTGGAGAACAACTTAGCAACCCCAGCACTTCAGGCGAGGGAGACGTGGAGATGACGCACTACATCCTGGGCCCTTCTCATTGTCCCCTTCCCATAGGTGAGTTGGCTGCATAATGTATCCCTTTAGTATCTAACATTAAAAAAAGTTAATGTAGCAGAAACATACACTGTAAATGGTTTCACTGTTCCCAGGGAAGGAAGCACAAAATGAGAATGCTCATCTCCGAAGCCACTGAGCTGTCTCTTGGGAACTCGTGATCCTGGGCTGTGACTGAGAGTTCCTTTTCAGATGCTATTCAGAATCTCTAAACTTACCAAGTTTGTATTAGTGCTAGTATTAATGATCATTATCAGCCAAGCCCTTTCTAGGTACTAAAGCACAGTTGTATTTAGACCTCTTGAAACTCAAGGAAATCCAGCCAGTGTTGTTTTTATCTACTTCCCATGGAAGAAGAAACAATTCCCAAAGTGGTTTAGTGACTTTCACTAAGGTCGCACAGGCCTGGAACTTGACTTGAGGTCCCGAGACTCCCAGGTCTATGCTCTTGATCATTCCATTGTATTGCCTCTAGGGTAAGAAACATTGTAAGTGCCATGTTGTCTGGCCCAGCCACACACAAGAAAGCTGCTTACAAGGAACAGAGGCTTGCTCGGATGGTGGTAACTATCGATGTGTTCTTTCCTGGTAGTGCTATAACCTGCTGACTTTCTGGATCTCCATGGCAGATGCATTCTACCAGAGCCTCGTCTGTTTCTTTATCCCCTACCTGGTAAGGTGTATGTTCCCATTCTAACCATACAAGGGTAGAACTGGTCCCGTTAATATGAAATCCCAGACAAACAGTATCTTTCTGGACACTTCAGAGCAGAGGCTCCAAATAGGAGGCCTGCAGACTCCACCCTACCCAGCATATTCAGAAAGTCAGAATACTGTACCAAAACATCTTAATTTCTGCCAGCTTTGGAAAAATTAAAAGCGGTTATTACACTGGGTCATGGCAAAATCCAGGGTTGACTCACCACTCTGCTTAGATAGGGCACCTGTTCTCTAGTTTGTCATAGTCCCCACCATGCCCTTTTGTGTCATGCCCAGCCATCTTCACTCGCTCATTTACTGCTTCTTACTTGAACATTGAAGGTATTTGAGTTTACACCTCTTGATTTGTATTTATATTTGTGCTTCCAAGTTCTGATAATAAGAGTTACTACCTTACCTGAAATAAAACAAGAATACAGGGAGCACAGGATACCAGCCCCATCTCAATTCAGTTCCCCAGTTTAAAGAGTGAGAATGTATGTAGCATAGGATATCTGTATTCTTCCCAGACAAGGAGCTCAGATGTAGAGTAATTTGTGCCAGGAAAACGGTAGTGTCTGCCTAGTCTCTGGATCACATTCTTTTGCAAACAGCAACATGATGGATATTGAGGAGGCAAGCATTTTGTGCTTTCTCAGAATTTCCTGGTTTACAATATCCTCCCTAGTCAGGCCTCTTTTGCCCTTACTATGTGATCAACAGACTTACCATTTAGGACTATTTTATCTAGGATGATTTGGACTTTTCACCCTCAGTTCTGGCCTCTGCCTGATCTGCCTTTTCTCTCTCCTTTCAAGAGAACAATTCCCCTTACTACAGTCTCAGCTGATTTCTCATCTCTACTCCCAAAGTGCCTTGTACTTGCTTCCATTTTAGCATTTACACCCTTAAACTGTACCACATTTGTCCTGCCTAGCAGACTCTAAACACCTTGAAAGTGGACACAGGAGTATCTTTAGCAGTTGGCTTTGTGCCTGGTAGGTACTCAATTTTTTGTTTACTCATTCTGCAAAGCTCTGGGATACTCTTCATGGCTTGCTTTGCAAATGCATTTTGAAGAGTTTAGTCCTATCAACTCACTCCTCCTCCTATCTGTCCGTGGAGTCAGTTCCACATGACGGTAGCTGGACAGCTTCTCCCCATCCCTTCCCCTCCCTTGACACCTGCCTTCATTGATGCTTTACAATCACTTGTCCAAACTAAGGCCTTCAGTCCATGGGCACAGCTGACACGGCCTGTTTGCTCCCACTCTGCAGACCTACAAGGACTCTGATATCGACGTTTTTACCTTTGGGACACCCATCAACACCATCTCCCTTGCCACAATCCTCTTGCACCAGGCAATGGAAATGAAGACCTGGGTAAGTGCTCCCAAGTCCTTTGGGCCTAAAAATTGTTTTCCTCTCCATCGACCGCATTCAGATTTGAGCTGCTTTTCTTCGTATCATTGATCCACTGAATACACACATGCTGAACTTGTACCTATGGTCCACTTTGATGGGGATAAAGAAGTAGAGAAGATAAAATTGCTGGCCTCAACTTGCTCACCATCTAGTCAGGATGAAAAAACTAAGACTTATAATACAATGAGGCAGTGTATTGCCAAAACAGGTACTTTCAATTTCAAAATTCATGGGTGTTTGAGAGACAAGGAAAACATCTGACTGACCATACTTGAGGCAATGTTACAGAGGAGTGCTGTCCATTTAATTTGGGGGTAAAAGATTAGAAGACTGTCTCCACATAACATATCTCGAGTATGTCCAAATATCACTTTTTAGTAATTCAAAATGGTAACGCTAGCTTTCTTATTAAATTCGACCAGTCAATGATAATTATAAAAAAAAAACAGAGCTTAAAATTACATGCCAGGTACACACCTATATGATTTTAATGTACTTTCTTACTTAACTTCCCAAAGCCCTTTAGATAGGATTTTTTTTTAGTTAGATATGATTGACACAGCATTGGATAAGTTTAAACTGTACAACATAATGACTTGACATACACAGTTGATCCTTGAACAATTTAGGGTTTAGGAGCACCAATCCTCCACACAGGGGAAAATCCACGTGTAACTTTACAATTGTCCCACCATATCTGAAGTTCCATATCCGCAGATTCAAGCAACAGTGTATCGTGCAGTACTGTCATATGTATTTAGTGGGAAAAAAAATCTGTGTATAAGTGAACTTATGCTGTTCAAACCTGTGTTGTTCAAGAGTCAACTGTATTGCGAAGTGATGGATGTTTACTAAACTTATTGTGGAAATCATTTTGCAACATATGCACGTTAGGTATTGTTTTTTAATTCTCATTGTACAGATACAAAAATGAGTATAAAGAGGTTAAACTTTCCCCAAGCAGTGCAAGACAGAAGCAAGCCTAAACCCAAGCTGGCTGACTCTTGACCTTTTAACCTCTGTGCCAATAGTGTGATGAGGTAACAATGGGTTCAGGGAGACCACTTTATGGAAAGAACCATTTCAGCTTGGCAAAAACCAAATCTTTCTGCGACCATTTGTATTAAATGTTTAGAAACTTCCCTAAGTAGGCTCAGGGTATTCTCAACCTTCTACACTGGAACTCCTTCCCTTCCCCCTACTGTCACAAGCTAGACCAAGCAGTGGCTGATAACAGCCACCCAAGGGGGCTTCCAGATCACAGAGTTCCCATCTTGAAAACCCCTTAGTTCCAATTCATGCCATGACAGATCGAACAAAGTGATAAAAACAAAAAGCCCAGTCAAGCTTAAATAAATTTCTTTCAGAACCACCAGAGAAACCACTTAGTTTTATCAGAAACTGTGAAGAAAGCAGTCATAATTTTAATACTAGGAACTGAACCAAGCTAAGGAAGTATTTAGAACTCTTGAAAATGCAAAAAGTTTGTCACTGAAACTAAAAATGCAATTTGTGGAATCCACTCTAGACTGGACACTGGCTAAGAGTACACTACCAAAATTGGAAAGTACTGTGTACTCATGCAGAATGCCACATAAACATGCAAAAGTACTCAAGAGGAATGATATTTGGAATACGTGGCTCCAACAGCCACATAATAGAAGTCACAGAATAACAAGGAAAGAATGCTTAGAGAAGTACTGAAGAGGTCATCACTGAGAACGACAATCAGAATAAATCTGGATATAGTGCCTGGTAGTAAAACTGTACAGTATAAAAGAAACAGTCTTAAAATCTGCCAGAGACTATGGACAAATTACCTGAAAATTACCAGCAATTAAACAATAGAAACCAAAAAAATAGTGGAGCAATTATCTTCAAAGACTTAAGGCCAAAAAGCAAACAGTTACACTGTTTGTACACTATCACTACACTTAAGTGATAGTTCACTTAAGACTGATTAATAAGATTCCCAAGGGAAGGACACCCACCCAACCAGTGGAGAAACACTGATTTTAATTCTCTAAGAGGGCCACGAAAATCTCCTGGGTCTTTACTATATTCATTCAGTCAAGAGAAAATGATTTATCAAACAGAAGAATCAAAGGCAAATAATACAGCTGTATGTTTGCTTTTTTCCCCTTCTTACCTGTATATAACATGTTTCTGTCCCTTCTTAGTAGCCTGTGGTTAAAAAAAAAAATGACATTTTTAGATAAACTCTATAAGGTCTACCACCTATAGACCCTCACTAAAGGAAGAAAGAAATATCCAAGAACCTGAAAGAAAATAAAAGCTAAAACTGCAAGAAACAACGTAATGGTAAGGAAAGGCTATTCAGTAGGTAATTCATGCTGAAGTCTTCATTGTATGAATAGGACGAGAAATACACAACCATAAATTGTTCCATAAAAGTCTAATTTATTTAGCACCTCCTAAACCTTAAAGTATCTTAATACTTACAATTATTAAAAACTTAAGATTAAACATATAAAGGAGATGAAAGAAATTAGAGGAATATAGGAAACTATCAATTCCCCAGGCTGTAGGGAAGAGGAAAAGGTAAGAACAAAGAAAATGATGGCCAGAAATATCAGACAGGACTTTCTCATCCCGTGAATATGAAGAGAAACGGAAAAAATTACAATTCTAGAATGATGTTTTTATAGAACTCTATCAAAACAGACACAGATCAAGCTTTGAATAAATTACCATACTTGACCTAATGTAGTTAGCCCTAATATATAAAATCCTGCTCTAAACAAGTACTAAATATGCATCTTTCAAACACACCTGACCATATACCCAAAATTTAAAGACCAAATTCTAAATCACAAAGGAATTTGAAAGAATCAGTATCATAAAGAACCTATTATCTGATAGTAATGCATTTAGATTAATAAATACAAACAATGAAAGTACAGCCTAACATGCGTGGAAATTTAAACATGCACATCTAAACATGTCATTCAGGAGGTCAAAAGTCAATCATGATGGAAATTATACTTATTGCTGCTGAATGACTATAAAAAATATATATGCAAACTTGTGGGATGCAGCTAAACCTTTTACTATTAAAAACAAAAAGATTAGAGAGATTAAGTTAAAATTTCAACTTAAGAAACTTTAAAAAAATACCATGTAAACCTAAAGAAAATAGAAAAGAAAAAAAGATGAGAGAAAAATCAAAGAAAGGTCAATAAGACCAAAACTGAGCTCTTCAAACCCTACTGAAAACTCACCTCTTGGGACTTCCTTGGGGTCCAGTGGTTAAGACTCCATGCTCCTAATGCCAAAGGCATGAGTTCAATACCTAGTCACAGAACTAAGATTCCTATATGCTGCACAGTGTGGCCAAAAATGGGAAAAAAACTCACCTCTGACAAAACTGATCCAAAAGAAGACAGAAAGAGAAGGCCACAAAAACAGTACTAGAAATGGAAAGGACTGCAATTCGTGGATACACAGTTGTCTCAGTACCTGCAGGGGATGGGTTCCAGGACTCATGTGAATACCAAAATCCACAGATCCTCGAGTCCTTTATATAAAATGGGGTTGAGCCCTCTGTTTTCATGGATGCAGATCTCATGTATACAATGGTCAACGGAATCAATATTTTTAATATTTTTCTGAAAAGTTAAACCAAGTTAAATCCTTTAAATATAAAATTTATCAAACTATAGTCAAAATCATTCATCAAGGCTGAATAAGGCAATCACCATTCTAGAAACCAAATCAGCAATCTTTTCCCTAAAGTTGCAAAGCCAAAGGATTGTAAAGGTGAGTTTGACCAAGTTTATAAGGGACAGATAATCCTATGTCATACCAACTTTTTCATGGATTCAAATCCAATTTTCATGGCTAGAATAATTCTGATATCAGAATGAGCATGGACAGTCCTAGGAAAGAAAATTATAGAGCAGTTTCCTCAATGAACATAAATGTAAAAATTCTAAATAATATATTGGTAAATTAACTCAGTAGTGTGGGTTAATACTACTGTAGTATATAGTATATACTATAGTATGGTATGTAGTTTAATAGTACTGTAGTAGTATGAGTTAATACTACTTCATTAAAGATAATAAAGCCTAACCTAGGAACTTTCATACTCTGTTGGTAAACTGTAAACTGACAGCACCACTTTGGAGAAGCAATTTGAAAACAGCTAGAAGAATATGTTAGAAGAGTTAGCTAGAAGTATTCACATGCTGTGACACAATTCCACTTCTAACTATGAAACCTGGATGATCCTTTTACACATGTATATACATAGACATAAATAGACATATATAAGATATTACATCATTATTCTTTAAAGCAAAATTAAAAAACTGGAAACAGCCTAAATGTTCACCAACAGGAAAACACATAGTAGCATAGTCATACACTAGAACAGTTAAAATGAATAGAACAGCATTTAGCAACAAAAATAAACCTCCAAAGCATACTGTCTAGTGAAAAGAATTCAGGATATCTACATGATAAAATTTTAAAAGTATCCACTAACACGGATGCATAAACATGTACATATAAAATACACATAAAAATGATGAACATGATTTATTTTCAAGATGAAAGAAAAGGCATTTGCAAGGGATACATGCTGGTTGAATTGTATCTGTAAGGCTCCTTTTAATAAAATCTGAGGCAAATGTGTGTAGAGGAAGAAAAACTAATTTTCTCTCTATCCTTCTAGGTCTCAGCTTAGACACTCCTGTAATAAATGACAGATTAATGGGAGAAAAACAAATAGAAGTTTAATCAGTATTTCCTATACACATGAGAGAGACCAGGAAACTATGGCCCTAGCCACCGCCTTAAATACTATCACTAACTAAAGACAAAAGAAGCTTTGGGGTGAGGGGAGGCCAGATGTGGAAGTTGATAAAGATTTTCTAGAAATTTAGAATGTTTCTTTTTCCTAGTACAGAGAGGGAGACACCCTTACAAGTGGAGATTTCCCTTATAAGTATAAACATCTCTTACAAAAAGAAAACATCTATCAGTTTTCAGAGCTTCTCCTCTGTCTGCTGTTTCTTAAAAAGCAACCAGCTCAAGGTAATCCTGATGCCAGAGACACATTTTAGAGTGACAGATTCTGCTCCCATATATATGGCTTAAGGTTAAAACTGGTAAAGCTGGACATCGCATGCATGAGATTTGTCTGTGTGCTTGAAATATTTCACAGTAATTACATTCTTTTTTAAACAGTAGCACAAGATATTTCACAAGAGGGACTCTTCTCTCCATGAACTTCTTAACCATTAGATTTTTTTTAACCTTTCAAAAATGCCCTGCAAATAATCAGACCACAATGTATATTAAGTGAGTAATGATTGGTCATTCAGCCTTCTTTCTCAGAGCACTGCATGTTTTAAATCAGAGAACTTGTTCCTTTCACTCACCATTCAGCACTATTAATCCACTTAATGCATCTCTAGACCAGGTATCCTGGTAGTCACTGGTGATTTTTGTTGCTCCAGGGAAAGGAGTCAGCTACTACCATCATTATGAAGAAAGTATTTCCGTTTTTCAAGTGCTTGAAGCAGAGGGAGTGTCTTTCTTCCATGGGTAGAAATCAAACATGAGTTTTGTTTGGCTGCGCTGTGCAGGATCATAGTTCCACAAACCTGTGCCCCCTGCATTGGGAGTAGAGAGTCTTAACCACTTGATAGCTAGGGAAGTCTCCTCAAAATCTAACATGAATTTTAATAGCCATGTCAGCTTTCACAGTCCTCACTTAAGTGACTGAAAAATGTTAGCTAACTGTTTTCTTCTCTAGGAACAGGGGCTAGGATATTTCAAAACATATCTTCCACTGAAAAAAAAATAAATTTGTGTGTATATACATTTTAATATATTATATATATATATACAAACATATAGAAAGAGTATGTGTATATATATGTATACATACTCTAAAAGTATGAAAAGGCTGATAGGATAATTAAAGACCAAAACCTCTGGAAAAGTGGGATTGTAGTGAAGCAAGCTATGCCAAAGTCTATGTTTTCTTGAGAGTGTTTGCAACCCTGCCTAAAATGAACTTTTTGGCAGACTTCATTGAATATAATATTCAGAAATTAAAACCCAAGCTCCTGTAGTGACAGCCTAATAAAAGATCACATTACATTAGCACCCCAAATGCTCTACCTTCAGAGTAAGGGTACACTTACCTGCACTCCTCTCCCCAGCAGGGACTGTAGGGATTGTCCCCACTGTGCTGAACAGATCAGGGAGACTCAATATAAAGGACTCATCCTAGGAAATGGACGATATATATGTAACTAAATCACTGTGCTGTACACCTGAAACTAACACAATACCGTAAATCAACTCTACGTCAATTATAATAACCAACAGTAGACATTAAGATATTGCACTACATAACAACTGACTGTATTAAGAAATTTAAGTAACTCTAAAAGTTTTTCTTAACTCATTTGAAACACACACACACATATCAGTTCAGTCGCTCAGTCGTGTCCGACTCTTTGCGACCCCCATGAATCGCAGCACACCAGGCCCCCCTGTCCATCACCAACTCCTGGAATTCACTCAGACTCATGTCAATCGAGTCAGTGATGCCATCCAGCCATCTCATCCTCTGTCGTCCCCTTCTCCTCCTGCCCCCAATCCCTCCCAGCGTCAGAGTCTTTTCCAATGAGTCAACTCTTCACATGAGGTGGCCAAAGTACTGAAGTTTCAGCTTCAGCATCATTCCCTTCAAAGAAATCCCAGGCCTGAATATATAATTAAGTTCAAATGAAACAGGGATTCATCACTAAGGATCATAAGCACATACATCATTTAATGTATTGAAATTATCAGAAATAACTCATAGAGTAGGTCTGTTTGCTGTTTAAAGACGAATAAGCTTTAAAATATCTGCAAGAATGTGTGGTAAGCCATACAAAGAAACCTAGAAGATTTTCTTTAAAGACCAAGTAAAAGTTTTAGAAATTAAAAAATCCAGTAACTGCAATTTAAATTTCAATGGCTGGCCTAACTGCAGATTAGGCAGAGCTGAGGAGAAAATTAGTGAATTGGTCAAATCCCATGGACTGTAGCCCGGCAGGCCCCTCTGTCCATGGAATTCTCCAGGTAAGAAAACTGGAGTGGGTAGCCATTCCCTTCTTTAGGGGACCTTCCTGATCCAGGGATCAAAGCCAAGTCTCTCACACTGCAGACATATTCTTTATCATCTAAGCCACCAGGGAAGCCTCAAGAATACTGAAATGGGAGCCATTCTCTTCTCCAGGGGATCTTCCCAACCCAGGGATTGAACCTAGGTCTCCTGCATTGCAGGCAGGTTCTTTACTGTCTGAGCCACCTGGGAAGCCCAGAATACAGTGAAATGCTGTATTAAATATACTAAAAGAAAATAACTTCCAAAAAAGATCAAAAGTGTCTTTTAAGAATGAGGATGAAATAATGAATCAGAAAATATATCATCAGCAGACTTCCACTAAAGAAAAATTTTAAAGGATGTATAGCCATCCTCAGTATCCATTGGGGACTGGTTCCAGGACTCAATGCAAATACCAGATTCTGTGGATGCTCAAGTCCCATAATCAGGCCTCTGTATCTGTGGATTCAACCAATCGTGGATCAGGCAATACTGCAGTATTTTTGAGAAAAATCCACATGTAAGTGGACCCACATAGTTCAAACCCCTGTTGTTCAAAGATCAACTAAAAGTACAAGAAAAGATACCCCAATGTTCACTGCAGTGCTCTTTACAATAGCCAAGACATGGCTATTGTCTTGATTGAATAGACGTGTCCAATGAATGTCTGAATAGAGGAATGGATGAAGAAGATGAGGTACATATATAAATGGAATGTTACTCAGCCATTAAAGAGAGTAGAATAATGCCATTTGCCACAACATGGATGGACCTGGAGATTATCACACTAAGTGAAGTCAGAGAAAGACAAAGATCATGTGATATCACTTACATGCAGAATCTTTTAAAAATGATACAAATGAACTTATTTACAAAACAGAAGCACAGACTTAAGAGAACAAATTTGTGGTTACCAGGGGAAAACAGGGTAGGTGATACACTAGAAGTTTTGGGTTGATGTGTATGCAGTATTATATTTAAAATAGATAACCAACAAGGACCTACTATATAGCACAGGGAACTCTGCTCAATATTCTGTAGTAACCTAAATGGGAAAAGAATTTGAAAAAGAATAGATACCTGTATATATATAACTGAATCACTCTGCTATACAACTGAAACTAATGCAACATCGTTAATCAATTACACTTCAATATAAACTTTTTTTAAAAAGTATAAGAAAGTACAGTTCAGATGGAAAACCCAAAATGCAAGAGATAATGAAGGCATAGAAAGTGTCAAGCATGTAAGTAAATCTTAAAGACTATTGACCATATTAAACTGTTATAATAACTGGTGTGATTTACAAAGATGATAGAATTTAAATATACAGTAGCAATAAGATATAAATCAGGAAGAAGGTAAACAGAGTTGATTTATTCTAAAGCCCTTGCATAATTTAGAAGGAGGGAAACATATAAACTTTATACTACAGTAAGTTAAGATCGCTTACTGTCATTTATTGAATAATCACTGTAAGAATGGAAATGAAATATATAACTTTCAAACTAGTAGAGGTGGAAATGAAATTATATGAAATCCTCGGTAAGTTTACAAGAGGACAGGAATTGGAAGAAGCATAAAAGAGGCAGGACAAAAAGATCAGACTACAGAAGACTGCACTGCTTCAGAAATGAATAATTGACAGCCACATGTGGAAGAGACTGATTCACCACACAAGCATAAATAACATTAAGGAAAAAAGACAAAAGTCACATGAAATATAACTTTTTTAAGACTAAAGAATATCATGAAAATTATCACAAAAGTCAAGGTGATTTAGGGGTGTCTGGGGTATCTGTACAAATTCTGGGTGGTAGCAACATAGGTATTGACTTTATAATAAGCCATTAAATGGCACACTTTTAAAAACGGTTTATATGTATGTTGCATTTCCAAAAAAGGAGAGTTTAAAACAAAGTTAAAGTAGCATGAGTGCATACCCCCCTGATCTAAACCATCCCCTCAGCAGTGTTTACTTCTTTCCTTCCGCAGACCATCATCCATGGGCTTGTTCTCGCAGGCAGCTTCCTGATGTACTTTGTGGTGTCCCTTGTGTACAATGCCATCTGCGTCACCTGCAACAGCCCCACCAATCCCTACTGGGTGATGGAAGGCCAGCTCTCAGACCCCACGTTCTACCTTGTCTGCTTCCTCACACCGGCCGTGGCTCTTCTCCCAAGGTTTGAGCAGGGGTGCTGTTTCCTTCCTAGAACTACCACTCTCCTCCATCAGCCATTCTCATAGCCTAAGAGTCAGGAGTTTGATCCCAGCTGGGATGCTTGAGGCTCTTGTGACAAAGGGAGGGAGCTAGGACAGAAAGAACCATAAATTTGGAGGCAAATAGCATGGAATCTGGTCCCAGGTCAGCCACAGAGCAGCAAAGTCACCGAATCTGGCATGGCCTCTGTTATGACACCTGTGAAATGAGAGTACTAATTTCTCCCCTCCTGCCATACAAATCTTGCTGTGTATAAAGAATCATTTTGAAAAGCTCTTGTAGTCCTTTATTCATCAGCCCAGGAGTCTCACTTTCAAATGCCTTCAGGGACAGGTAAGCAACGGCAGCAAGCCAGGTAAAGTACAGGCACCAGGGAAGGAACTTCTAAGCTTCAGCCTATCACTGCCACAAGGAAAAATCAAGATGAGCATTTCAGAGCTTTAGATTTTTCCCACAAATTTTAGAAATATCCAATTTTTAAATATTACTCAAATTTGTTAAAACACACACAGACTCATACACATACATACACCCTATATTAGCCAAATAAATCACTTCCACAAAGCGACAATTTCTAACCTTTCTAGTCTATAGCCTCTACAGTCAGCTTTTGAAAACAAAATGGCAACAACAATGCCTCACATGTCCTTGGAGTTTACTCTTGACACATGCTTTTCTATCTAGTTCATCATTTTGCTTTTTCAAAATCACCTAAGAAATTAGACAGAACTGTGGTTGTAGTCCCACTTGCTCATGGGACTGCTGAGGTCCCAAGAGGAACCAGAATGTGTCCACCAGCTCACCACCAATCACAGGGGGAGTCTGTTCTCCCAACTCAGAGGCCAATGTTCTATTCTCCAGCCCACACTCTATAGTCAGAGTATTTGGTGAACTTAATGATGCTGTACCCAAAGGCAAGACCTAGCCCCTCTCCATCCTCAGGATCTTGTCACTCTGAATCTTTACCATTATAAGCCATAGTCAAGAGGCCATCGCAACACTGTGGAGAACTTTTTCTAATCCAAAATTAGGCAGAAAGTCATTAGCACACTTTGGTTCCTTTAATGAGTTTGGCAGCATGCTTAACCTAGTTTGGGCTCCCTTTCTTCTTCCTAAGACACCTCAGAACCTTGACTTCTGATGCAGGGTTTAAAGGCCAAACATATCAAGATGACAAACACTCCTGTAAACTCAACCAATGGTTGGGTTCTAAGTATACACAGTCTCCCTGCTTGGCCCTTCCTGATCTCCACAGCCTTATCTCCCTAGTCCCTGCCTCAAACTTTGGGCTCCACATCACCGTGCTTCTTGGACTTCCCTGAAGTCTGCATGCCCTCTGGTCTTCCTGTCTGTGTTCATGCTGACCCTTCTACTCAAAACGTCCTTCCTGTTACCAGACCTCCTCATCCTTTGACATCATTCCAGGTGTGACCAATTCCTGAACCCTTTTGTGACTTCACCTACCACCCTCAAGCTGAAGCAGATCGTGTGTCCCCGTTACCTGGTTGTATCTGTCACTACCTTTATCCCACGTATTATCTGTTTTATCTGTTTGTCATGAACTCCTAGAAAGAAGTATCCTCGTTATCATTATATAACCCACAGTTAGCATAGTTCTCATCCCAAAGGCTGCCCTCAGAGATAAATGAGAAAAAAAGATGCTAAAGAAACAGAAAGATGAATAAAATAGGGCTCTTTCTCTCAAGAAGTCTACCATCCAGTAGACAACTCAGACATATAATACAGGTAAGAGGGAGTAGCACTAATCAAGGGCCCTGAGACTGAAGCCTGGGAGGCAAGTAAGCACAAGCCTCAGAGGACATATTTCCCGCCCCCTCTTGGGAGACAGATCCTGGGAAAGACCTTGAAGGTCCTGCCCTCCTTGGAAAAGGATATCAGGTGTCTGTGTTAAATGCTTTCATCCACACTTTTGGGGTTAAATATGGCTGTGATCACCTCTGACCAAGGACTGACCTCCTCTGTTCGGTGTCTTATTTGGGGTAGAGGAAGAGTACATCGTCTACAAAGAGTTCTGGTTCTTTGTCTTATTCTTGGTTAGAAGACACACTTGGAGCCAGAGGCTCCCAGATTGATAAGGATGGTTGAAAAGCACAGACATTCTTGGAAAAGACAAACACTCACCATTATATCTTGTTAAAGAGATGAGGGACAAGCTAGGGAAAGTTAGCAAATATTTTCTTGCCAGTTACCATAGCATGCAAGTTAAATCTCTGCTTATTCTAGATCATCATAAACTTGAATTCCTACTTAATTCTGTTTACTAAAAAAGGCAAAGAGATTTCCTTTGACAGCGAAAGGATTATTTTAATAGCTCCAAAGACTGTTAACTTATAACCTTGGAACGATTAATTTTTGTTACAGAAATCTACATGGCAGAATGTTTGCTGTAGAAAACTGTATTTGTTCACTTAAAGATGTAAGCTGTGTTTATAATAAGATTGATTTCATTCACCAAGCCTGTGATAATTAGCCACTAACCATGACCTCACTAATCATAGTCTAATTAATTCAACCAGTATAAAGGAACTGTATGATTCTCTTAAACTGAGAGCAAACTTCTTTTGTTTTATCTGTAAAATTACTAACACAAAAACTTTAAAACACAATGCAGCATAATTAGCTACACTAGGCCCTGGCAGTCCTTGTACACTTCATTTGGCTTCAGGAACACAACTCTCTCTTGGTTTTTCTCCTACCTCTTGTTTCCTCTGCTGGTTCAAAGATGACATGGTGTACGTCCTAGGTTCTTTTGTCTTCTAACTTTAGTTCTTTCCATAAACACAGCAATCGTTATTGTGAAGTTAAATGTCATTTTTCACAGATGAATCTCTAATATAAACTCCCAGCCCAGATCTTTCTCCAGAATCCCAGATACATCCTTCTAGCTACCTGTGCCTCACCAGCACTGGACATGCCACATCTGAGGAAAGTGGCAGACATCTATAACTTAATTCATGATCTACCTTCTATCACCACCACCCTCCCAGAAACATGGCTCTCTTCCAAGTTCGTTCCATCCACTGTTACCCATTGAGGATCAAGGCAGGCCCATGAGAATTATCCTTGACACCACCCACCACCACATGGCCCTCTCTTATCCATTGCCAAGACCTGATAGTTTGATCTTGTTAAATAGAATCCATCTGCTATTTCCATTTCTACAGCCACCACCATAGTGAATGAAAGTGAAGTTGCTCAGTCGTGTCCGACTCTTTGCGACCCCATGGACTGTAGCCTACCAGGCTCCTCTGTCCATGGGATTCTCCAGGCAAGAATACTGGAGTGGGTTGCCATTTCCTTCTCCAGGGGATCTTCCCGACCCAGGGATTGAACCCAGGTCTCCCACATTGCAGGCTGACGCTTTAACCTCTGAGCCACCAGGGAAGCTACCACCATAGATAGATTATAATTCTTTCATTCCAAATTATTTCAATAGTCTATTGGGTTTACTTCAATCCATCATCATCGTGTCAAAGTGTGATCAAATCATGTTTGTAACTTTCCAAGGGCTTGCCAAGGCCTTTACAATAATGTACAAAACCCAAGACATTCCCCACGGTCCTTGCTTGCTCTAGCCTTACCGACACCTGTGACCTCTCACCCCACTCCTGCCCTCAGTCTCCACATGGCAGCTATCATGCCCAGAATCTGGCTCTCACCCCCTCTTTGCCTGGCTCCCTCCTGTGCATCCCTCAGCCCTCAGCTTTATTGTTTCCTCCTCGAAGAAGGTCTCTAACATCAGATCGTGTGTGTGACACACTCACTGTTCCCGTGGCTTCTAACTCTGGTTCCTGTGCTTTCTAACAGCTAGAATCCTGTCAGTCTGGTTCACAGCTTAATCCCTTGGGGCTTGGCCCATTGTAAGAACTTGACAGTTATTTGTTCACTCAATGCACAGAGAAGGAAATTCGTAGCTTGGGAGAAATGTTTAAACTGTGGAAATTCTAGTTTCCGGGCAAAAGTTGAGTGTTTCCTGAAAAACAAAGGCATGGCCACCTGTACTGCCTCCCTGAGTGAGACGAGAAAGAGTGAGGGAAAGTTTCTGATTCCATGGGATCTATTGTGGTCTTCAGAGACCCCTAATCACATTGAGGTCATCCAGAATCTTTTAGACATAATAGAAGGATAAGAGCGTCTATGCTTGTAAGGCTCTTAGAAGGTTTAAAAAAAATTAAGGATTATTTTTGGAAAAGAACTTAGATGTCCTCTGGTCCAGTTGGATTACTTTTTATTTTTTAATTGAACTATAATTGCATTCAGTTCAGTTTCTCAGCCATGAACTGATGGGACTGGATACCATGTTCTTAGTTTTCTGAATGTTGAGCTTTAAGCCAACTTTTTCACTCTCCTCTTTCACTTTCATCAAGAGGCTCTTTAGTTCTTCACTTTCTGCCAAAGGGTGGTGTCATCTCCATATCTGAGGTTATTGATATTTCTCCCGGCAATCTTGATTCCAATTAGTGCTTCATCCAGCCCAGCGTTTCTCATGATGTACTCTGCATACAAGTTAAATAAGCAGAGTGACAATATACAGCCTTGACATACTCCTTTTCCTATTTGGAACCAGTCTGTTGTTCCATGTCCAGTTCTAACTGTTGCTTCCTGACCTGCATACAGATTTCTCAAGGGGCAGGTCAGGTGGTCTGGTATTCCCATCTCTTTCAGAATTTTCCACAGTTTATTGTGATCCACACAGTCAAAGGCTTTGGTATAGTCAATAAAGCAGAAATAGATGTTTTTCCGGAACTCTCTTGCTTTTTCCATGATCCAGCGGATGTTGGCAATTTGATTGCTGGTTCTTCTGCCTTTTCTAAAACCAGCTTGAAGATCTGGAAGTTCACGGTTCACATACTGCTGAGGCCTTGCTTCGAGAATTTTGAGCATTACTTTACTAGCATGTGAGATGAGTGCAATTGTGTGGTAGTTTGAGCATTCTTTGCCTTTCTTTGGGCTTGGAATGAAAACTGACCTTTTCCAGTCCTGTGGCCACTGTTGAGTTTTCCAAATTTGCTGGCATATTGAGTGTAGCTCTTTCACAACATCATCTTTTATGATTTGAAAATAGCTCAACTGGAATCCCATCACCTCCACTAGCTTTGTTCACAGTGATGCTTCCTAATGCCCACTTGACTTCACATTCCAGGATGTCTGGCTCTAGGTGAGTGATCATACAATCATGATTATCTGGGTCATGAAGCTTAAAGCTCAACATTCAGAAAGCGAAGATCATGGCATCTGGTCCTATCACTCCATGGGAGATAGATGGGGAAACAGTGGAAACAGTGTCAGACTTTATTTTGGGGGGCTCCAAAATCACTGAAGATGGTGACTGCAGCCATGAAATTAAAAGACGCTTACTCCTTGGAAGAAAAGTTATGACCAACCTAGACAGTATATTCAAAAGCAGAGACATTACTTTGCCGACTAAGGTCCGTCTAGTCAAGGCTATGGTTTTTCTTGTGGTCATGTATGGATGTGAGAATTGGACTGTGAAGAAGGCTGAGCGCCGAAGAATTGATGCTTTTGAACTGTGGTGTTGGAGAAGACTCTTGAGAGTCCCTTGGACTGCAAGGAGATCCAACCAGTCCATTCTGAAGGAGATCAGCCCTGGGATTTCTTTGGAAGGAATGATGCTAAAGCTGAAACTCCAGTACGTTGGCCACCTCATGCGAAGAGTTGACTCATTGGAAAAGACTCTGATGCTGGGAAGGATTAGGGGCAGGAGGAGAAGGGGACGACCGAGGATGAGATGGCTGGATGGCATCACGGACTCAATGGAAGTGAGTCTGAGTGAACTCCGTGAGTTGGTGATGGACAGGGAGGCCTGGCGTGCTGGGATTCATGGGGTCGCAAAGAGTCGGACACGACTGAGCGACTGAACTGAACTGAAGATCTCTTTTGTACAGTTCTTCTGTGTATTCTTGCCATCTCTTCCTAATATCTTCTACTTCTATGAGGTCCATACCATTTCTGCCTTTATTGAACCCATCTTTGCATGAAATGTTCCCTTGGTATCTCTAATTTTCTTGAAGAGATCTCCAATCTTTCCCATTCTGTTTTCCTCTATTTCTTTGCATTGATTGCTGAGGAAGACTTTCTTATCTCTCCTTGCTATTCTTTGCAACTCTGCATTCACATGGGTATATCTGTCCTTTTCTCCTTTGCTTTTTGCTTCTCTTTTCACAGCTGTTTGTAAGGCCTACTCAGACAGCCACTTTGCTTTTTTGTGTTTGTTTTTCTTGGGGATGGTCTTGATCCCTGTCTCCTGTACAATGTCACAAACCTCAATCCATAGTTCATCAGGCACTCTGTCTAACAGATCTAATCCCTTGAATCTGTTTGTCACTTCTACCGTATAATCGTAAGGGATTTGATTTAGGTCATACCTGAATGGTCTAGTGATTTTCCCTACTTTCTTCAATTTAAGTCTGAATTTGGCAGTAAAGAGTTCATGATCTGAGCCACATATAGAGACTTCTATTTCAGAGTCCACTACAGGCAGCTTGGCAGGAGAGAGGAACCATAAGTTAACCATCAGGGAGATCTGTCAACTTCTCAGGAGACCTTAGGAAACCCAGCTCATCATTTGGGGCCTCGATGGTATCGTCATCTAGCAAATAGTGATAATGTACTGATGCTGTGAAGTTGGCATAGCCCATGGATTCAAGAAAAGAATATGTATTGGGAAACTACTTTAAAATTATTAAGTTCCACAAAGATTTGACACTTCAAAGCAAGTAAGTTTGCCTAAATTAGAACAGCCCAGAAATAGAATGGCCACATGCATTGTAGGAGAGAGGAAAGCATCAGAATCCAGGGCACTGGGTCCTGAGCACACCTCAACCACTGTTTGGCTCTGGACAAATCATTCAGTTTCTTAGTGCCTCCAGATCCATGTCTGTACATAGTAGGAAACAAAAGTACCAACTTTTGGGGATTTGGGGGAGAATAACATGAGTTATGTGTATAGTACATAACAAAAGTTAGCTGTTACATATTGTTGCTGAACTCCCCCAGTACCAGAAGTGCCTGGACATAGATTTGATCCATCAGTTAACAGAGCAGCAAAGGGGATCCTCCGCTGGGTAGGGACTTGGATTCTAAGGGTCCTTTCAATGCTGAAATTCAAGAAGTCAGAAGTCACAAAATATCTTTATTCTGTTATTTCCCACCAGGTACTTTTTCCTGACTCTACAAGGGACATATGGGAGGTCTCCAATCCTAAGAGCTCAGAAAATTGACAGACTCCCTGTGGACAAGAGAGAGCTGGAAATCCAGAGCTGGAGAAGCCACCAGAGGCCGGCCACCATCCCTGGAGAGGCCCATCCCACCAACCGTCTGGGGTCACCTGCCTCAGGTCAGAGCTTCAGAAGCAGCTCCCCAAAGAATCTGAGCCCCGCCGAGCGGAGGTACAAGGAGGACTGGGTACTGCCTGGAGAGAGATGCAGCAGAGACCACACAAGGGACGACCCATACTCAGGGGACTCCTGGGCTAAATTCTCATCTGGGGAGCACCTGCTCTTGGAGCCTAGTAGGATGGTGGCGTCCGGACAGACTAACTCGAACCGGCCCTTCAGCTGGGGCAGCCACCGCCGATCCCAGAGCTCACTGACCATATGAGGGGCCTACAGACATCTGTACACACTCAGAGGAGGCCACCTGATCAGTGGCTTAATTAACCGTGACTCTTCCTCCTCAAGGAGGAAAGAATGTGCCAGGCTTACTCTCTTCTCCCCACCCTTAGAGGATGTGCTGGCCCAAGGGGTTTAACAAAAAAAGAACTGGAAATCAGTCAACCTCTAGTTTTGTCCTGCTGCCAGGCAGCACATCTTGTAAATGGTTTTTTATAAGGAGGTTATATTTCTATTGCATTGAGTTTTTTCATTCTTTAGCCTGGAGAGATTCTCTGACCCTCTGGATAATGACAGCCTACAACCCAATGCAACTGGGTTGCATCAGATTCCAAGATGCCAAGAAGTGTCTTGACCCAGCCAATCTCTCAAGATCTGGAAGTTTCTGGCCTTCTCAAACCATCACCTCATCCCTTAGTGCCAAGAGTCCAAGTTTCAGAAGTCTCATACACACAAGTGCCTCATCACAAGAGTATCGCAGGAACGGTCATGTCAGGGTTAACATCTCTTCCATCCTCAGAGTTGGGTCTGCTCTAAGCCAAAGAAAAGCACATCTGAAGATTACAACCAGATTTGAACTCAGAGCCACAGACACTTCCAAAGGTGGTAAGGCCACCGCTAGTGTAAGAGCAGCAAGAAAACAAGCATGTGAAAGTGAACAGGTGCACCAGTAACCCCATGCTTTAGCTAATAGGCCACATGTCCCACGGTCTGGGGAATCCACCAAGAGGACATAGGCAGCACTCTTCTTTAAGATATGTATTTTATTTATTTTTAAATAAAAGTATAAATATCCCCAAGTTCTCCAAAGTCTGCCTTACACCATTTCCCTTTAAGGAAAAACCTATATTAGTACCGATTGTTGCTAAGCAAAAGAAATCCAAAGAGAATTTTTCCTCTTATCAAAACAAAGGCAAAAAGAGCATTCAGCATTTGTTTTGCAGCCAGTGGTTAGAGGTGCAGCCTACCTCTACCCAAGCATTCAGTGGCACTGCCAACCTCCTTCCCTGGGAACTGCACAGCACCTCAGAATCAAACCGCCATGGCTTTGAACTCTGTCTGAGCATCTGTGCCTTATCTCAGTTTATTTTGTACATCTGTTAGCAAGATGTATCCTAAGGTAACTGCTTCTTTGTTTATACCATTTCAGCTTATGAAATTTTTCATAGTAACGCTCTACTTTCAGACTGCAAGGGAAACCTGTACCCATCCTCATTCTGCTCTCAGAAAAGGCAAACTCCAAGATCAAACTTTTGCACAGCTGCACCCAGAATAGACAACCCAGATGAGAGAGCAACTCTGAGCCCAAACAACAGCATCTGAAAGAGTAGAACCAATGTTAAACCCCATTCATCCAGAACATTACAGGCTTCAGCTGAATAAGGGAGAGCCAGAGGAAGTCTCACTTCACAGGAAAAAGAAGAATTACATAGACAACTTGTATGGAAAACAGTGTTGGGGTAAAAGAATGGATGATAATATTCTAATGCATTGTCAAGAGAAGCGAGCTCTACAATGGGCAAGGATAGCCTGTCCAAGGATAGCCCAGCCTTTTAAGGTGAGTACTCACCTTAAGGTGGTACCTAGATACTGAGCAAAAAGTATTGATACAAGGGTGGAAACAATTGTGGCAAGTCACAGCCACCCCATGAATTGACATCACTTGAATAACTTCTTAGCAAAAGCACCCAAATGAGCTCAACAATCAAGCCAACAGATGGCAGAGTGAGCTGGTCTCCTGACCATCCTGCTGGCAAACCTTAACTGGAAGGGCCATTTGGGGCATCATCCTGAGTCAATACACTGAATCTCTCTCACTGACTTTGCCACATAATGGCGCCAGCTCTGGCCAGCTGGTGGGGCTTCAGGGAATCCTTCATGAGGACAGCTCGAAGAAGAGCAGGTGAATGTATCAGGCAAAGCAGTAATAATATAAATTGTCCCAAATGAGGGGACTGAGCCAAAGCTTGGATCTCAGGATCCTTCCTTTTCCTTTATGATTCCTGTCCACTCCTGAAAGCCAGATGAGACAGGTGGGACATTTCAGAAAAGAACAGAGTAGTGGAAAGAGCACTGCCCTCAGGAGATGGAGATGTGAGCCTTTTCTCTGCCCCATATTCTCTAGGAGCCAGGAGCATTGACGTAGCATGTTTCCCCTGCCCTGCCTCCCAGACTCAGCATAAGGATCAAGTAAAAATTACATGGGGTTGTTCAAACCCTTTGAAAGCTGTAACATCCTTGATAATAACACAGGGATTTTTATTTGAGAGCTAAGAGGAAGCAAAATCATGGAGAAAAGTTGAGAAAATATCACCTGTACATAAATGCCAAAGCATACCGGACATTCTTATCCTGCTCTCTCTCTTGCGTGACCAAGCATCCCAGTTTGCCTGGGCTTTTCCCAGTTTTAGCACTGAAGGCCCCACAGCCTGGGAAATTCCTCAGTCCTGGGCCAACCAGGCCAACTGGTCACCTACTCTTACCCTTTTTTGTGAAGCAAACCAACTGTGTCCGTCCAAGTGCCATCTTAGGGGAAAAGGTTATAACAACTATTGCTCTGTAACATAATGCTAATGATTGTAATTAATACATTTTTATACATTCATGACCTTTTACAGATTGACTGGGAATATATTATCCTTTATTAAAAGAAAAAAATAAACACGGTTTCCCATCATTGCCTACAGTCTGAGTACTACTGCCCCTCCATCTTTCTTGACATCCACTCATTCATCCATCCATTTATTGATCCAATAAACCTCTGTTAAGCCCCTACTAGATGCCTGACAATGCGCTTGGGGTTGTGAGAAACCCATCTCTTTCTTAAAGAAGCCCATATCCTTGTCGGACAAAGGGTATCAGGAAGATAATTGATCCAACAAAGACTGTGACACAAACCTAAACAGCTGTAAGAATTAGAAGCAGTATACACAACCCCCTCCCCCACCTCCTCTGAAACTCCAACCTGGATCATCTCCTCTTCCTGGAAGCCTGACACCAACCTCAAACTCATACTGATTAGGTGCCTCTTTTCACCCATTCATTCAACAAACACCAAGTGAGTTCCCACTGTACACAGCAGTGTGGTGGGTAGCAAGTATTCAGGCCCAGCCCTTGCCCTCAAGGGATTTAGTCTAGAATGGGACCCAGACAATATTCTAGGAATCAATAAATGTGATAATGATGCACAATGAAATGAAACAAGAATGGAAAGGATGGGAGGCAGGAGGTCTCAGGGTAACCAGAGAAGGCTTTTTCAAGGAGGAGACCCTAACCATGAAAACAAGGTACCAGGGAAGCACCATTCTGAATGGAGAGAATTAAGGATGAAAGCCCTGAAAAAGGTACAGTTTGATATATAATAAAGGAGGAGGAAGGAGCAGGGGAAGGAAGAGGGAGAAGAGGAGGAGGAGGAGGAAGAAAAGAATGGAGGTCACTGGGACTAGAACCCAGAAAGCAAGAGGAAGTGCCCCATGATGATGTTGATGGTAACAACTATTCACTTATTGTGTGCTAGGCGCAGATCTAAGTGCATATTATCATGTAAACCTCACTGCAACCCTTCAACGTAGATACAGCAGTCCCCCCTTACTCAAGGGGATTATATTCTAAGACCTGCAGTAGATGCCTGAAACCACATGTAACAGTGAAATATAAATACATATTTATAAAATATATATATAATATAAATACACACACACTTCCCTGGTGGCTCAGCTGGTAAAGAATCCGCCTGCAATGCGGGAGACCTGGGTTCAATCCTGGGTTGGGAAGATCCCCTGGAGAAGGGAAAGGCTACCCACTCCAGTATTCTGGCCTGGAGAATTCCATGGACTGTGTAGTCCATGGGGTCATAAAGAGTCAGACACGGCTGAGTGACTTTCAGTTTCACTTTATACATACACTGCTGCTGCTGCTGCTAAGTCGCTTCAGTCGTGTCCAACTCTGTGCGACCCCAAAGACAGCAGCTCACCAGGCTCCCCCGTCCCTGGGATTCTCCAGGCAAGAACACTGGAGTGGGTTGCCATTTCCTTCTCCAATGCATGAAAGTGAAAAGAGAAAGTGAAGTTGCTGAGTCGTGTCTGACTCATTGCGACCCTGTGGACTGCAGCCCACCAGAATCCTCCATCCATGGGACTTTCCAGGCAAGAGTACTGGAGTGGGGTGCCATCGCCTTCTCCGTTATACATACACACACAATGTTTTTACCTATACACAGTTACCTATGATAAAATGTATAAATCAGGTTCAATAAGAGAATATCCAAATTGCTGGCATCACTACTGGTGTGTGCTGGAGCCATTATTAAGTAAAGTAAGGGTCTTTGGTCACAAGCACTGTGATACTGGGACCACTGATCTGAAAACCAAGACCAGAGCATGCTGAGCAGTGGGGTTGCATATGCCACGTGGACATGCTGGACAAAGAGACGATTCATGTCCCAGTGGGAAGGTATAAGATTTCATCAAACCACTCACAAAAGCATGCAATTTAAAACTTATAAGTTATTTCTAGAATTTTCTAGTATATTTGGACCAAGATTGACAACAGGAAATTGAAACTATGGACAGGAAAATCATGGATAAGGAGAGGCTACTGTGCTGTTCTCTCCTATTTCAATCAGCTTCTGCAACATAACCACCCCAAAACTGACTCACATCCTCACGATGCTGCAAGTGGGCAATTTGGGCTGGGCGGCTGGGGTCTCCTTCCACACTGCCTCACACCCTCAGTGGCATCAGCCAGCCTTGTTGCCCGGCAACAATGTCCTGAAAGAACAGAAACCACAAAGAACTTGGCTCAGAACTCAGCAGAGTAGTTGGAAAGATCACCCAGCAGAAATTTCCATTCTGCACAGAGAGCCCCCAAAAGAAATCAATCACACAGGAGTGAATTCTTCCAGGTAGCCAGCAAACCGATCCCCAAGGCATCTGGGATAGGTTCCCTGGATGAAGGAGATGGGACTGGGATCTGGGGTGGCCCCCCAGGCAGGCAGGCCTCAGGAGGGCCTTAGGAGAGGAGAGCGCTCAGCCAGGACTCCACGCCGCCCACACTGAGGATTCAAACATTTTCAGATAGAAGCTAGACGGGAGCCTTTCTGTTCCAAGGCGTGCTGGTGCCACCTAGCATCTGGCGTTGGCGGAGGAGCTGCTGCACCTGAGGCACGGCTGCATTCCTCCTGCAGCCAGAGCAGGAATAACACGACCTGGGAGAGCTGAGCCGGAAGTCAGAGGACAGACCTACCCCTCCAGCTCTGCCCACAGTTTATGCTGTGACTCTGGACAAAGCTTCCCCAAGTTTCAACCTCTAAGTGAGGTTCACTCAGACTCCCCAAACGCTCAGGACAGGAACTGGACTGGTTCCAACATCCTGTGATTCTAAAAACTATTTTGGGGAGGCTGGTTACAGTAAGGGAAGGACTCCTGGTAAATCAGTTCACTACTGGTGAAGTTGTTTGAGTCTTGTGCATGTGCACCCCACACCCACACGAAGATACCACAGGGAAGCAGTCTGTGGTCTTCTCTGATGCAGTCCCAGGGCTTGGCACATGGCAAAGCCCAGCAATATGGTAACTCTTGCTGTTGAGGAAAATCATAGATGGGGACTGGTCTCGGGGTGAGTATCAAAGCAGGAGGGCAGCAACCATTTGGGACAATATGGATACCCTAAGCCTCACTGAGGCCCCAGGTTGCCTTTCTTAGCTTAGTAGGTACTAAAGACTTGCAAACACCCAAGGAAGGGGCAGGGCAGCGCCATTTCAGCTGTCAGGAGGGAGCCTGAGGCGGGACGCCTCTCCTCACCGCTGTCAGCTCACTCCAAGCACTAACGGAGGGACAGGAAGGAGCTTCACTCTCCTGTAACCCCCATTAGTACCTCCATGCTTCTCCATAAACACAACTGCTTACTATATAAAATAAAACACCAGACAAGCTCCAGTACCATACACACCTCTGCCCCATGCTCCTCCTCTGCCCACATTTAAACAGCCACCAGCTCTCCCCTGACTCTCAGGCTGCAAGAGGAGCCAGCTCCTCACAGGTCAGGCTTGGGAAAAGGTGATCTCAGGCATGTGAGGGATGCTGACCTGGGAGGCACCAGGGAGGCACCTCAGAGCCTTCTTCAGATCCCAGTGCAACAAAGGGAGACTGCCTGACAGACACTTGACTCAACTTTGAGGAAAAGTGATTTTTCTTCCGTGTCATGAGCCCTTCCTATCCAAGCTCACTTATGTCCCCACAAGATGAGGTGGGAGAGATTCCTGTAGATGTGGATGACAAAACTCAGATGATTGATAAGTGGCTCTCCCCAGGGTCACCCCGTGATTTGGAGTTAGAACAGAGACTGGAATTGGGGTTTCCTGACACTCCCCAAGGAGGACTCTTCAACCAACAGCAAGAGATTAACTGGCAGTCCTTTCCAGGACTGCTTGGACATTTAAAAAAGAGAAGAGTAACCCTAAAGGGTAAAATTTAAAAATATCAGATGACACAGCAGGTGAGCCAGCCTAGATCTGTTTGACTATGGAATCAGTCCAGAACTCTCCATATCACCGTGTTTGTGAAAGGGCAGCCTAGGGGTGAAGGGTGGGCCTCTTCCAGTGAGAAGTCACCTCTGAGTTCTCTGGTCCTCTGAAGCCCCCCCAACTGCAGCTTCTGAGCCTCAAATCTTGCCTTTAAAAGAACTCACATTCTCCTTCCCGTCTCTCCAACACACACACAAAGTAGCATTTGTCCCTTTTACTGGATGCAAAAGACAAAAGTGTAAAGAGAAGCGCATGTTTGCTTTCCCCATTTGTTACAGATTAGCAGGACTTCCCTTGTGGTCCAGTGGTTAAGAATCTGCCCTCCACTGCAGGGGATGCGGGTTTGACCCCTGGTTGGGGGAACTAAGATGCCACAATGCCTCAGGGCAGCTAAGCCTACACACAACTGCTGAGCTTGCACGGCTAAGCCTGCAACGCCACAACTCTACTCTGGAGCCTGCATGCCATGCGCCACAACGGAAGAGCCCACACGCCGCAATGAGGATCGCCCATCCCACAACCAAGACCCAACGCAGCAAATACATACATAAATATTTGCAAAGACTATCAGGGAGACTGAGCTTTCAAGAAGAAAGTACAGGGAACTTAACGCTTGCTAGGTTTCTAGTGAAGTCGTCCTCTTTTTAAAGAGCACGGAACCAGAGAGGGATACAAGGCCGAAAGAAGACACGTGAACTTGCTAGAGGTTGAGAGTCACCGCTGCTGCCCTCAATTGCCCCTGGTGGCTAGAGGACAGTGACTAGAAGATCTGTTCCATGTTGAAAATGGAACCTCTCAGGTACCCGTGTACCCTCAATGGGTAATTTACCAAATGGGTCCATGGTGCCCTTCCAACCAGGTCCTCAGGTCACCCTCCTAGCCTCACCATCCATCAACTGGCTCAGGATAAATTGGAGGATGTCATTCAGACCACAATATTAATGAACATCATGACCTAATGTGAGATCCCATCTTGTTAATTCATCTATTTTATCAGCAGTTTGGGGTTAAAACAGAAGCAGCAGCAGACACAGGAGTTCTTCATGCAGGGTGGTAAGGCACAATAGGAGATGAATACCTTTGGCCAAGAGGCTGTTTCTTTAAAAGACCCTCACATCAACCCTTGCCTACACATCAGACAGCTCTTGTACAATAGGACAAATGGAATATATACCCTTTTTTTTTTGTTCCCTGTGGATAACAAACTGGCTTTCTTGTCCCATTTTAAAGTTGGATAAACTGAGGCTCTCCCCAAAGTCAACAGGCAATTATGTGGCCAAGAGCCAAGATTCAAACCCAAGATGCCCAATTCTGGGGCCCAAAATGTCAACCTCTAGGGCTTCATTCCTTCTACAACCCACTGAAAAAGCCCTGAATGAATTTAGAGACAAGAGATCTGGTTCCGAAAACTACAAGTTTCTTACTGGGAAACTTTTTTTCCTCTTATTCTCTGTGTATGAAATAAAGAGGTTGGCCAGGAGATTTCTCAGGTCTTTACATATTTCCAAATTGGTGATTCGCTTCTGGAAGAACATGTACTCATTTGACTCCTAAATGCTCTTGAAGCTTTAACTCAAGCTATCAATAAGAAATCTTTTTTTTGATTTGATGTGTTTGAAACCAGGCCAATCAGCTCTTCGAAAGGATAATTAAAGGGCTTCCCTTGTGGCTCATTGGTAAGGAATCCACCTGCCAAAGTAGGGGACTTGGGTTTGATCCCTGGTTCAGAAGACCCCACGTGCCTCAGAGCAACTAAGCCCATGAGCCACAACTACTGAGTCTGTGTTCGGGAACCTGGGAGTGTAGTGACTGAAGCCCACAAGACTAGAGACGGTGTTCCACAACAAAAGAAGCCACAGCAATGAAAGACTGAAACCTCAACTAGAGAAAAAGTCCGCACAGCAGTGAAGACCCAGCACAAGCGAAAATAACTAACTAAATAAAATTTACTGACTAGCTAAGTATTAGCAACCCCACAGTTGGAAAGTGGGGGACAGGGAAAGTTAGCAGGTGGCAAGGAAGGAATCTGAAGGATAAGATACTAAAGCCTTGGACTGTGTGGATCACAACAAACTGGAAAATTCTGAAAGAGATGGGAATACCAGACCACCTGACCTGCCTCCTGAGAAACCTGTATTCACATCAAGAAACAACAGCTAGAACTAGACATGGAACAATGAACTGGTTCACAATTGGAAAAGGAGTACGTCAAGGCTGTATATTGTCACCCTGCTTATTTAATTTATATGCAGAGTACATCATCCAAAATGCCAGGCTGAATGAAGCACAAGCTAGAATCAAGATTGCTGGGAGAAATATCAATAACCTCAGATATACAGATGATACCACATTTATGGCAGAAAGTAAAGAACTAAAGAGCCTCTTGATGAAGAAGAGAGTGAAAAGCCTGGCTTAAAACTACTCAGCATTCAAAAAACTAAGATCATGGCACCTGGTCTCATCACTTCATGGCAAATAGATGGGGAAACAATGGAAATGAAAGACTTTATTTTCTTGGGCTCCAAAATCACTGCAGATGGTGACTGCAGCCATGAAACGAAAATACATTTGCTCCTTGGAAGAAAAGCTATGATGAATCTACATAGCAATTAAAAATCAGAGACATTACTTTGCCAACAAAGATTCATATAGTCAAAGCTATGGTTTTTCCAGTAGTCATGTACAAATGTGAGAGTTGGACCATAAAGAAGGCTGAGCACTTAAGAATTTATTCTTTTGAACTGTGGTGTTGAAGAAGGCTCTTGAAAGTCCCTTGGACTGTAAGGAGATCAAACTAGTCAATCCTGAAGAAAATCAATCCTGAATATTCATTGGAAGGACTGATGCTGAAGCTGAAGCTCCACTACTTTGGCCACCTGATGCGAAGAGCTGACTCATTGGAAAAGACTCTGATGCTGGGAAAGATCGAAGGCAGGAAGAGAAGCGGATGACAGAAGATGAGATGGTTGGATAGCACCACCAACTCAATGGACATGAGTTTGAGCAAGCTCTGGGAGATGGTGAAGGACAGGGAAGGCTGTCATGCCGCAGTCTATGGGGTCACAAAGAGTCAGACACAACTGAGCGACTGAACAACAAAGGAGATAAGAAAGAGCCATGTGCTTGATTTATGCCCCAACTCCTGAGCCAGGCATTCACTGTGCCCCCATTGCCCGCCCATGACCTTCCTCACCAAGCTCAGAGCCTGCAACTGAGGCAAACAGGTTTCTTGCCATCCTAAACAACCTCTGTGCCTTTGCCCAGGCCACATTCTCTACCTGCTCAAAACCCAAAATTCAAATTCAGATCCCTCAACCACTTCTTCCATAAAGATTTCCCTAGTCATGGAACTTTCAAATCTCTTTGCATACCATTTACAGAACTCAATACAGACTCATCTCTAGGTTCTCATGGGTTTTTCTTTCTTCTTCTTTTTTCTTTTTCCAATCATTCCTGACAAAATATCTGAGCCTGATATCAGAGGTCATGAAGGATTCAACTTTAGGTCATTCTAGGGTCAGTGACAGTAGCAGACTAGCTCATAAGAATGTTCTACCTTCTAATCCTGACTATAAATCCAGGATGCAGAGATAGAGGGAGTATTTCTTCTGCCTCTCCCATACCATGAGGTCTCTGTCTTGTCTTCCTACTCTTGCCTCCCCTATAGGTAAAGACCAGAGGATGATCCAAATGTCAAAGTGCCAGACAAATCAGTGGTTCTTGAGGGCCTATGTCCTAAAGGAGATACAGTCTCTCTCTTGCATTTCCTCCTTCATGAGATCAGCCAGCACACTAAATTGAGGCTCACCTCATGGAGAAAGCCAACCTCTCATTTGTTCCCTTTTCTTTCTCCTACTTTGGCTCACAGGGCTCCGTTATAAATACGTTATCCTTGTTCCCATCCTGCTAATGCTCCTTGTGGCACTAGACTAGGAGAACAGAGTAAGGGAATTGGGAAGTGGAGGCCCACAAAGTGTAGAAGTGATTGCCCATGTGGGATGCAGGCATTCCTGATTTCTATGTCCATTATACCAAAATACCCAACTTAATTTGTATTTTTATCCCCATTTTATAGATAAACAAACTGAGGCTCAGCAAATTTAAGCCATCTCCCCAAAGACACACTGTTAACAAGAGACAGAACTAAGTATTCCAAACCCAGATCAGATTCCCAGTGCACTGTAATTAATAACCAAGATAGCCTGGTCTCTGGGAATGTGACATGCAGGGCATATGATTTTCCAGAACACTCCTGTCTCACAAACTCCCTCAGAGTCTCAGGTTGTACCTCCAGCTACTTAAACTTTCCAGCCTACTCCTCTTCCAGTTCCTCCACAGGCACCTCGTCCAAACACTGGCACAGAGCCTAGGAGAAGAACTGGCTGCCACGCTGACACTGGCCCCACCTAATTATAGTTCAAACAGCCTGCACCAAGCCTGCAGACAGACCACACCAGAGGCGCACCAATCTGTGCCCTAGCTGGCCCCCACCGTGGGCACGTTCACACTACTGTGCCCAAAGGGGCCCTACCTGAACCCCTGATGTGGGAGGAATGCACCCAGCCCTGTCTCACTGCTTAGTTTTAATTAGAAGTTCCATTAAAACCACTACAGCAATGAGGTGCCCCCCAGGCTACACACTTCAGAACAATTAGCACACCCCTTGGGTGGCTAAAATGGCCTCAGCCCTGGTCCAGGCAACATAATTGCACCAAAACATACAGCCTACCAGGAGGCTCCCAATGTAAGTGGACAAAACAATTAGCTACACAATCTATGGGGCAGTTAGAACTGTAGGAAATTCTTCAGTATACATAGTTTAAAAGTTTACCAGGGTGGGATGAGATATATGGACATTATCTATTGCCTATGGCTCAGTCAGCAAACCTCTATCCCCCATGCCATTAATGCTGTATGTGTTGGGGTAGAGGCGGGAGGGAGGCTAAGACACCTGGTGCATTAAAGGGACACATTATATTGGGTTGGCCAAAAAGTTCATTTGGGTTTTTCTGTAACATGCTATGGAAAAACTTGAATAAATTTTTGGCCAACCCAATAATTCCATGTCTGGTTCATTGTGGAACTGAACATTCCATTCCTGGAATGTGAGAAATAATCAGTGGGGCAAAGAGGTTATAGAGTCCCCACCTACATTGCTGCCACCTTCAGAATCCCCAAGTCACTAATTAAAACCTACCCCTAAGACACCTCCTGGCTGAGTCATCCTGGTGCGTCTAAGGAATAAATAAAATGAGCAAATGAGAAGACCAGAAAGACCTCTCTGAACACCAGGAGAGCTGTGGAAAACCACCAGAGGCTCCCTGGCCTCTGTGTGAAACCACACTTGGATTCCATAGCCAGAAGCATCTCATCTGCATTGCGCCTTCCTTGGCCGGTGCCGCTATAATTAATATTCAACTGGCATTTCCACTGCACACTCAAAGCCTGTTCTCTCAGCCTTTTCAAATCCAATTCAGACCAAAGTCATCTTTGCCCTTGCATTTCAGTTTGGGCGGCAGTGATAGGATTCCCTCTTATGGTTTATTAGCATTTATTGAACAGCCAAGGAGCCCCGCATGAGAACAGTTGTCATAGGTCTCTGACTCCCAAACTAAAATTAACAAGCCAGCAGGACACCAATTCTGGGGCAGGAAGGAGGCCGTTTCACTGAAAATTATTATTTATGATTTTTTCATGCAAAATTATGGATGCAGTGGAGGCTTCTAAGGCTTTGAGAAAAGGGGCAGTCAGACTAATAGAAGGCGGCCACTGTTTGATCACTCACTTGAAAGTCTCCACAGTCACCCTCCAGGTTTCATCATTTGTGGAGCTAGCGGCAGCGGGAAAGTGTAAGGAGGACTTGATTCAAGTCCTGAACTAATCCACTACACAACCTTCTGCAAATTATCCCCCCTCTCGGGGACTCAGCCTCTCACATTCAAGAGGAGAGTTAAACGGGATCATGGGTGGTCAGTCCATCACCCTGGGGAGATGTGGTCAGGATGGGGATGGCAGATTCTCTCGCCTGCATTACCCACAGCAGCAATCATTCTACCTGATTCATGTGGCAGGCTCTCTCCGAAGATTCTGTTGAAAGAAAATTCTTTTTGATCTGTAGACTACAAATTTGAAGCTACTAGGTGATACCTAAAATCCTTCATAGCTGTGGAGCCTATGAAGTAGGAAGAACTGAAATGGTATAAGGAAACTGCTACACTAGAATAGAGCAGCTGTATGTTTTGAGTGATGAAAGAGACATGAGGGCCAAGGAAAAGGATCAACATGGCGCCCCAGAGAAGCAGAGAAAACACCCAGAGATGATATTAATGACTGCAGATACAGAAACTCAGAGCGCAGGGGAGCTGAGAACTGATGTGAGTGATGTGCAGGTGTTCTTTAATAACTAAGATAGCTCAGCATCATTCTATGGCAGATTTCCTGGGCAGATGGAAGGCACCCTGGTCCAGGCTGACAAGTCCAGACTAATAAGACTTTCTACCCCTTCTCTCTTGAACGGGTGCATTGCTCACACATGCAAGCATTGAAAATAGGGAAAGTGTCAGCTGCTTGACTGAAAATCTTCTAAAGACAAAATCTGAAACCTAAAAGAAATCTCTATGGGTCCTCCAGGATGAAAACAAATGATTCTGGTTAATGAAAGCCTGACAGACCCACATAACCAAGATGACAGACAGTTATTTAACTTTTGAAACATAAAAAGAGAATATCAGCTCAACTTCCAGTTAAATGAGATGGATTGACATACATATTTATCTCCACTTTCTCCTAAATTCCCACTAGAAGATGAGTTAAGATAGTAGAAAGGTATAAGTCCTCAAGAACAAATCAAAAGGGAGAGAAATAAAGCCAAAGAACAGTCAACAAAACTTAAGAAAATGGAAAGGAAATAAAGGAAGGGTAATTGGATTACATTTCAGCTTTCTTCTTTCTGCTAAGGACCTGCAGGGTGAGAAACCAACATGAATCTAGGCAGTATCTACTAATAGCCCTCAGAGGCTTGGGAATCAAAAGCACCAAGTAACTCTGAAAATGAGGGTCCACAGAGTAGAGCTGAAAACAAGGTGTTGCAAAGTCTGAGCCAGGTCCCCTCCCCCAACCAGTGCAGACATGGAACTTCCATTCCCCAAACCAGGCAGGAGTTGAAATGAAGATTCTGCAAGAGGTAACATGAGCAGAGAACAGGCTGAGAACAAGGTCCTCCCTGGTCAAAAGTTTAGGCTCTTAGCTCTTAGAATATAGGCAGCTCCAAAACTAAGCATGAGATCAGAGAACTCTTTTTTTGGAAAGCTTATTAGTCCAAGAGAAGAGATTCTTCAGGTACTACCTCAAAAGAAACCAGGCAGAAGATCTGGAAGCAACATAAGTGTCCATCAACAGATGACTGGGTAAAGATGATGTGGGGGATATATATACATCTGATCCTTTGTGGCCCCATGGACTGTAGCCTACCAGGTTCCTCTGTCTGTAGAATTTTCCAGGCAAGAATACTAGAGTGGGTTGCCACTTCCTACTCCAGGGATCTTCTTGACCCAGTAATCAAACCTGTGTCTCTGGTGTCTGTTGCATTGGCAAGCAGATTCTTTATCATGAGCACCACTTGGGAAGCCCCATACACATATACACACACCCACAATGTAATAGTACTCAGCCGTAAAAAAAAAAAAAAAAAAAAAAAAAAGAACAAAATTTTGTCATTTGCAGCAATGTGAATGGATTTGGAGGGCATTACGCTGACAAAGGTCCATATAGTCAAAGCTATGGTTTTTCCATTAGTCATGTATGGATATGAGAGTTGGACCATAGTGAAGGCTGAGCACCAAAGAATTGATGGTTTCTAACTGTGGTGCTGGAAAAGACTCTTAAGAATCCCTGGGACTGCAAGGAGATCAACCAGTCAATCCTGAAGGAAATCAACCCTGTCATTGGAAGGACTAACGCTGATGCTGAAGGTCCAATACTTTGGCCACCTGATGCCAAGAGCTGACTCATTGGAAAAGACCATGATGCTGGGAAAGATTGAGGGCAGGAGGAGAAGGGGCTGAGAGAGGGATGAGATGGTGGTATGGCATCACCAACTCAATAGACATGAGTTTGAGAAAACCCCAGGAAATAGCAAAGAAAAGGGAAACCTGGTATGCTGCAGTCCATGGGGTCACAAAGAGCTGGATACAACTGAGTGACTGAACTGCATGCTCTGAAGTGAGTCAGAGGAAGACAAACATTACGTGATATCACTTCTATGTGGAATCTAAAAGACACAACAAACCAGTGAATCGAGCAAAAAAAGAAGCAGACTCACAGATATAGAGAACAAACTAGTGGTTACCAGAGAAGTGGCAGGGGGTCGGGGGGAACAGAGGGGGTTAGAAAGTACAAACTGTTGGGTGTAAGACAGGCTCAAGGATCTAGGTACAACACAGAGAATATAATAACTGTAAATGGAAAGTAACTTTTAAAATTGTATAAAATAGCTTAATTAAAAAAAAAAAAAAGACAGGCGGGTCATAATTTTAAAAGCCCACTGTGTTTAAGACCCTGTTTCCCTCTGCCCTAGAGAGTCATATCCCAAACCCTTTCTATTTGGAATTCCACCACCATCACCATCTGGACTCCACCAGGAATATGGTAAATGGAGACCTTAATTGAGTCTAACCCCATCTCGTTGGCAGGGGAGGATGAGGGAAACCAGTAACACACTTTATTATGCTAGGTTTTGCTGAGTGTAACTGTACAAGTCTGCCTGGAAGACCCCTTGGATGGAGGGGCCTTGTAGGCTGCAGTCCATGGGGTCGCGAAGAGTCAGACAAGACTGAGCAACTTTACTTTCACTTTTCACTTTCATGCATTGGAGAAGGAAATGGCAACCCACTCCAGTGTTCTTGCCTGGAGAATCCCAGGGATGGGGGAGCCTCATGGGCTGCTGTCTCTGAGGTCGCACAGAGTCGGACACGACTGAAGTGACTTAGCAGCAGCAGCAGCTGTACAAGTACAGAGTGAGGGTGAAATGGCACAGAGTAAGAGAGTCTTTTTTTTTAATATTGGAGATTTGCGATTTAAAAAAAGATACAAAAGGTGGTTTGCAAGGAAGAATTACTCTAGGGAGAAGAACAAGATGTATAAAGGTATGTCTCCCTTCTAATTGCCAAGGACAGTCTTCAGTTAAATGTCACTTCTGGACACTCCCTGGAGCTGTATCTACTTGGGAGATGGACCAAACTTCCGTGTCCTTCCTCAAAGGGGCCTCAGGAAAGAAGAGAGGATTCCATATCCAGAATACCGTTATTTGTCTACATCCCACCAGCATGTCTTAGTTGAGAATTGCTCCTTTTTAAAATGGTCAGGGACTTCCCCAGTGGTCCAGGGGCTGATAGTCCATGCTCTCCAAACAGGGGACATGAATTTGATCCTTAGCCAAGGAACTAGAACTCACACGCCACAGCTGAGAGTTTGCATGCCACAACTAAAGATCTTACATGTCACAACAAAGACTGAAGATCCTGCATGCAACAGTTAAGACCTGGCACACAGCTGAGAGTTTGCATGCCACAACTAAAGATCTTACATGTCACAACAAAGACTGAAGATCCTGCATGCAACAGTTAAGACCTGGCGCAGCCAAGCAGATAAATAAATAGATTTAAATGGTCAAAATGACTACCTTCCCACGAATGAAACCACTTGCCAATAAACACCATGGACACACCAGTGCCTTTGCATGCAGTGTAACAACTCTCTGTGGCATTCTATGAGGAGACAATTTTACCCCTTTTCTTGCATTTTAAATTAGGACTAGGCAACAAATGTTTGTGAGGATGTGGAGAAAAGGGAACTCTCACTGGTGAAAATGTAAATTGGCAGAGCCAGCACTTGCCTGGTGGCTTAGTGGTAAAGAATCCACCTGCCAATTCAGGAGGCTTGGGTTTGATCCCTGGTCCAGGAAGATCCCACACACCGTGGGGCAACTAAATTCGTGTACAATGACAACTGAGTCTGTGCTCCAGAGCCCAGGAGCCACAAATACTGAGTCCCCATGTGCAACTACTGAAGCCCGTGAGTCCCAGAGCCCATGCTCCGCAACAAGAGAAGCCTCTGTAATGAGAAGCCAAGCACCAAAACTAGAGAGTACCCCCACTCACTGCAGCTAGAGAAAGCCCATGGAGCAACAAAGACCCAGCACAGCTGAAAACACATACATAAAATTATGGGGGGAAAAGATTGGCACAGCCACAGTGGAAAACAGTAGGGAGATTTCTCAACAACTAAAAAAAGCACTAACATCAGTTCAGTTCATTCACTCAGTCGTGTCCAACTCTTTGTTACTCCATGGGCTGCAGCATGCCAGGATTTCCTGTCCATCACCAGTTCCTGAAGCTTGCTCAAACTCATGTCCATTGAGTCAGTGATGCCATCCAATCATCCCCATGAACAGCACTACCATATAACCCAGCAATTTCTTTCCAGGATATATATCCTAAAAAATAAGCATTAATTTGAAAAGATATATGCCCCGCCAATGGTCATAGCAGTACTATTTACAATAGTCAAGAAAAGGAAGCAACCTAAATGTTGAGTGATGGAGGAATGAATAAGAAGATGTAGTAAACCTGAAGGAAAAGAACAAAGCAGAAGGCATAACCTTCCCAGACTTCACAAAATACTACAAACCTATACTGATGAAAACAGTGTGGTATGGCCACAAAAATAGACATGTGGATCTATGAAACAGAATACAGAGCGCAAAAATAAACCTGCACACCTGGAGCCAATTAATCTTTAACAAAGGAGATGAAAATATACAATGGGGTTAAGACAGTTGCTTCAGTAAGTGGTGTTGGAAAAGTTGGGCAGATGCATGTAAATTAATGAAGTTGGAACACACCACCCACGTCTTCATGGATGACAGCCATGTCGTGGTGAAGGGGCCTGGGCAATGAAATGAAGCTGTGAACCATGCTGTGCAGGGCCTCCCAAGATGGATGGGTCATAGCGAAGGGCTTTGAAAAACATGAACCAATGAAACTGGAGCCTATTATACAGAGTGAAGTAAGACAGAAAGAAAAATACCAATACAGTATACTAATGCATATATGTGGAATTTAGAAAGAAGGTAATGATAACCCTGTATGCGAGACAGCAAAAGAGACACAGATGTATTGAACAGTCTTTTGGATTCTGTGGGAGAAGGCGAGGGTGGGATGATTTGGGAAAATGGCATTGAAACATGTATATTATCATATGTGAAACGAATCACCAGTCCAGGTGTGATGCATGATACAGGGTGCTTGGGGCTGGTGCACTGGGATGACCCAGAGAGACGGGATGGGGAGGGAGTTGGTGGTTGGCAGGGGGGATGGTTAGGATGGGGAACACATGTACACTTATGGTGGATTCAAGTCAATGTATGGTAAAACCAATACAATATTGTAAAGTAAAATTAATTAATTAATTTAAAAAAACATGATCCAAGAACCCCATAAACAGTATGAAAAGGCAAAAAGATATAACACTGGAATATGAGCCCCCAGGTTGAAAAGTGTCCGATATGCTACTGGGAAAGATCAGAGGGCAATTACTAGTAACTCCAGAAAGAATGAATAGGCTGGGTCAAAGCGGAAAAGACACCCAGTGTCTGGTGGTGAAAGCAAAGCCTGATGCTGTAAAGAACAATATTGTATAGGAACCTGAAATGTCAGGCCCATGAATCAATGCAAATTGGACGTAGTCAAGCAGAAGACAATAGTGAACATCAACATCTTAGGAATCAGTGAACCAAAATGGACAGGAATGGATGAATTTAATTTAGATGACATTGTGTCTACTACTTTGGGCATGGATCCCTTAGAAGATCTACTATGAGGAATAGCCCTCATAGTAAACAGAAGAATCTGAAATGTAGTACTTGGGTACAATCGCACAAAGGACAGAATGATCTCAGTTCATTTCTAAGACAAACCATTCAACGTTACAATAAATCAACCCTATACCCCAACCACTAGTGGCAAAGAAGCTGAAGTTTAACTGTTCTATGAAGACCTATAAGATCTTCTAGTGTGCACATGCATGCTAAGTCACTTCAGTAATGTCCGACTCTTTGTGAACCCATGGACTGTAGCCTGCCAGGCTTTTCTGTCCATGGCATTCTCCAGGCAAGAATACTGGAGTGGGTTGTCATGCCCTCCTTTAGGGAATCTCCCTGACCCAGTGATTGAACCTGTACCTCTTGTATCCCCTGCACTGGCAGGTGGGTTCTTTACCATTAGAACAATCTATGGAGCAACAGGCAAGTTTGGCCTTGGAGTACAAAATAAAGCAAAGCAAAGGCTAACAGAATTTGGTCAAGACAACACACTGGTCACAGTAAACACCCCTTTCCAACAACTCAAGAGATGACTCTACACATGGACATCACCAGATGGTCAATACCAAAATCAGATTGATTATATTCTTTGCAGCTGAAGATGGAGAAGCTCTACACAGTTAAGTGAGGGAACACAGCCCCATCTACCAGCAGAAATTTGGATTAAAGATTTACTGAGCATGGCGCTTTCCCACCAGAGCAAGACCCAGTTTTGCCACAGACAGTCCCTCCCATCAGGAAGCTTGCACAAGCCTCTTATCCTCATCCATCAGATAGCAGACAAAATGAAAACCACAGTCAAAAAAAAAAAAAATGATCACATGGATCACACCTTTGTGTAACTTAATGAAACTATGAGCTATGCCATGTAGCACCACCCAAGACTATGGGTCATGGTGGAGGGTTCTGACAAAATCTGTTCCACCGGAGAAGAGAATGGCAAAACACTTCAGCATTCTTGCCTTCAGAACCCCAGGAACTGTATGAAAAGGCAAAAAGAAACAACACTGAAAGATGAACTTCCCAGGTTGGTAGATGTCCGAGATGCTTCTAGGGACGAACAGAGAAATAGCTCCAGAAGGAATAAACAGGCTGAGCCAAAGTGGAAATGACACTCAATTGTGGATGTGTCTGGTGGTGAAAGCAAAGTCCAGTGCTGTAAAGAACAATATTGCATTAGGAACCGGAAATGTTAGCTCCATGAATCATGGCAAATTGGATGTAATCAAGCAGGAGATGGCAAGATTGAACATCGACATTTTAGGAATCAGTGAACTAAAATGGACTGGAAGGGGTGAATTTAAATCAGATGACCATTATATCTACTACTGTGGGTGAGAATACCTTAGGAGAAATGGAGTTGCCCTCATAGTCAACAAAAGATTCAACTCCAAAATGCAGTTCTTGGGTACAATCTCAAAAATGATAGAATGATCTCAATCCGTTTCCAAGGCAAACCATTCAATATCACAGTAATCCAAGTCTCTGCCCCAACCACTAATGCTGAAGAACCTGAAGTTGAACTTTTCTATGAAGACCTATAAGGACTTCAAGAACCCACATCAAAAAAAAAAAAGATGTATTTTCATGATAGGGGACTAGAATGCAATGGTAGGAAGTCAAGATCCCTAGAGTAACAGGCAAGTTTGGCATTGGAATACAAAATGAAGCAGGGCAAAGGCTAACAGTTTCATCACGAGAATGCACGACTCATAGCAAACACCTCTTCCAACAACACAAGAGATGACTCTACCCATGGAAATCAACAGATGCTCAATACCAAAATCAGATTGATTATATTTTTTGCAGCTGAAGATGGAGAGGCTCTATACAGTCAGCAAAAAGAAGATCCGGAGCTGACTATGCTCAAATCACAAACTCCTTACTGCAAATTCACACTTAAATTGAAGAAAGTAGGGAAAACCACTAGACCATTCAGGTATGACCTAAATCAAATCCCTTATGATTATATAGTGTAAGTGACAAAGAGATTCAAGGGATAGATCTCATAGACAGATTGCCTGAAGAACTATGGATGGAACTTTGTAACACTATATAGGAGGTGGTAACCAAAACCATCCCCAAGAAAAAGAAAAGCAGCAAGGCAAAATGGTTGTGTTAGGAGGCCTTAAAAATAGCTGAGAAAAGAAGAGAAGTGAAAGGCAAAGGGAAAAGGAAAGATACACCCATCTCAATGCAGAGTTCTAAAGAGTAGCAAGGAGAGATAAGAAAGTGTTTCTTGGTGATCAGTGCAAAGAAATAGAGGAAAACAATAAAATGGGAAAGACTAAATAAATCAAGAAAATTGGTGATTCCAAGGGAATATTTCCTGCAAAGATGGGCACAATAAAGGAGAGTAAATGTAAGGACCTAACAGAAGCAGAAGAGATTAAAAAGAGGTGACAAAAAAACACAGAAGAACTGTACAAAAAAGGTCATAATGACCTTGATAACCACGATGAAACGATCACTCACCTAGAGCCAGACAGCCTGGAGTGTGAAGTCAAGTGGCCCTTAGGAAGAATTACTATGAACAAAGCTAGTGGAGGTGACAGAATTACAGCTGAGCCATTTCAAATTCTAAAAGATGAAGCTGCTAAAGTGCTACATTCAATATTCCAGCAACTTTGAGAAACTCAGCAGTGGCCACAGGACTGGAAAAGGTTAGTTTTCACTCCAAAAGAGCAATGCCAAAGAATGTTCAAACTACTGCACAACTGCACGCATTTCATATGCTAGCAAGGTAATGGTCAAAACCTTCAAGTTAGGCTTCAACAATACATGAACCAAGGACTTCAAGATGTACAAGCTGCATTTAGAAAAGTCAGAGGAACGAGAGATCAAACTGCCAACATCATTTGGATCATAGAAAAAGCAAGAGAGTTCCAGAAAAACATTTACTTCTTCATCAGCTATGCTAAAGCCTTTGACTGTGTGGTTCACAACAAACTGTGGAAAATTCTTACAGAGATGAGAATACCAGACCACCTAACTTGGAGAAATATCAATAACCTCAGATATGCAGATGACACCACCCTTATGGCAGAAAGTGAAGAGGAACTAAAAAGCCTCTTGATGAAAGTGAAAGAGGAGAGTGAAAAAGTTGGCTTCAAGTTCAACATTCAGAAAATGAAGATCATGGCATCCAGTCCCATCACTTCATGGGAAATAGATGGGGAAACAGTGGAAACAGTGTCAGACTTTATCTTGGGGGGGGCTCCAAAATCACTGCAGATGGTGACTGCAGCCATGAAATTAAAAGACACTTACTCCGTGGAAGGAAAGTTATGACCAACCTAGATAGCATATTGAAAAGCAGAGACATTACTTTGCCAAAAAATGTCCATCTCATCAAGGCTATGGTTTTTCCTGTGGTCATGTATGGATGTGAGAGTTCGACCGTGAAGAAGGCTGAGCACTGAAGAATTGATGCTTTTGAATTGTGATGTTGGAGAAGACTCTTGAGAGTCCCTTGGACTGCAAGGAGATCCAACCAGTCCATTCTAAAGGAGATCAGTCCTGGGTGTTCATTGGAAGGACTGATGCTAAAGCTGAAACTCCAATACTTTGGCCACCTCAGGCAAAGAGTTGACTCATTGGAAAAGACCCTGATGCTGGGAGGGATTGGGGGCAGGAGAAGGGAATGACAGAGGATGAGATGGCTGGATGGCATCATCGACTCAATGGACATGAGTTTGAGTAAACTCTGGGAGTTGGTGATGGACAGAGAGGCCTGACGTGCTGCAATTCATGGGATCGCAAAGAATCAGACACGACTGAGCAACTGAACTGAACTGAACCTGTCTCCTGAGAAACCTGTATACAGGTCAAGAAGCAACAGTTATAAGTGGACATGGAACAAAGGACTGGTTTAAAACTGGGAAAAAAGAGTATGTCAAGGCTGTATATTGTCACCCTGCTTAGTTAACTTATATGCAGATTGCATCATGCAAAATGCCAGGCTGGATGAAGCTTGAGCTGGAATCAAGAATGCTAGGAGAAATTTTAACAACCACAGATATGCAGATGACACCACTTTAATGGCAGAAGGTGAAGAAGGCGATAACACAGGAGAGATGGTTGAATGGCGTCATTGACTCAATGGACATGAGTTTGAGCAAACTTCAGGAAATAGAGAAGGAAGGGAAGGCTGACGTGCTGTAGTCCATGGGGTTGCAGGGTCAGACATGACGGGGTGAATGAACAACAACAAGATCTGGTAGACAGAGTGTCTGAAAAACCATGGACAGAGGTTCATCACATTGTACAGAATGCAGTGACAAAAACCATCCCAAAGGAAAAGAAATGCAAGAAGGCAAAGGGGTTGTCTGAAGAGGATTTAAAAATAGCTGACAAAAGAAAAGAAGCAAAAGGCAAGAGGGAAAGGGAAAGATATACCCAACTGAATGCAGAGTTCCAGAGAGTAGTAAGGAGATATAAGACCACCTTCTTAAGTGAACAATGCAAAGAAATACAAGAAAACAACAGAATGGGAAAGACTAAAGATCTCTTCAAGAAAATTGGAGATATCAACGGAACATTTCATGGAAGGGTCGGAGAGATAGCAACAACCTCAGAAATGCAGATGATACCACTCTAATGGCAAAAAGTGAAGAACTAAAGAACTTCCTGATGAGGGTGAAAGAGGAGAGTGAAAAAGCTACCTTGAAACTCAACATTCAAAAAGCTAAGATCAAGGTATCTAGACCCATAACTTCATGGCAAATGGAAGGTGAAAAAGTGAAAAAAATGACATTTTTTTTCTTAGCTTCAAAATTACAGCACCTGCAGCCATGAAATTAAGAGATTTGTTTCTTGAAGGAAAGCTATGATAAACCTAAATAATGTATTAAAAAGCAGAGACAGCACTTTGTCTACAAGGGTCCATATAGCCAAACCTGTGGTTTATCCAGTAGTCATATATGGACATAAGGGCTGGACTATAGGAAGGCTGAGTGCCAAAGAATTAATGCTTTCAAAATGTGGTGCTGGAGACAACTCTTGAGAGTCCCTTGGAATGCAACATCAAACCAGTCATCCTAAAGGAAATCAACTCTGAACATTCATTTGGAAGGACAGATAATGACGGTGAAGCTTCAATACTGTGACCACCTGATGCAAAGGGTCAACTCATTTGAAAAAAACCTTAATGCTAGGAAGGACTAAAAGCAAATGGAGAAGAGGGAAGCAGAGGATGAGATAGGTAGATAGCATCACTGACTCAATGGATATGAATTTCAGCAAACTCCAGGAAATAGTGAAGGATAGGGGAACAAGTTGTGCTACAGTCCATGGCATTGCAGAGTCAGACAAAACTTAGGGAGTGAACAAGAGCAACAACACACTCCACTCACCATACAAAAAAATAAACTCAAAATGGCTTAAAATGTTAAATGTAAGATATGACACCATAAAACTCCTAGAGGAGCTCATAGGCAATACATTCTCTAACATAAATCCTACCAATATTTTCTTATGTCAGTCTCCCCAGGCAATAGAAATGAAATCAAAAACAAATTCGGGGTGAAGGGAGGCAATATGGCAGAGGAACAGGAGGACATCGAGTTTGCCTCTCTCCATAAATGCATCAAGAATACATCTACAGACGGAACAGTTCTCACAGGGCACCAGCTGAATAGTAGTAGCCAAAGACCTTGGACACTAGAGAGGACAAAAAAGATCCCCAACTGACCAGGTAGGACAGAATGAAGAAAAAGGGGAAAAGAGGAGAGGGAGTGAGATGGGCCTCACACCCCTGGGGGGTTGATGGGACCTGAAGAAGCAGAGAGGTTCCCACATCCCAAGGAACCTCCTCACCAACAGAGAGATCAGTTGGGGTAGAAGGAGAACATCTGGGGCTGTTGGAAGAGAGTGAAACAGCTGGTCTGTGGCAGGCAGGACAGACAGTCCATGCCAATATCTGTGCGCCCCAGCCCACATGTGTCTGCCAGTATGCATAGGTGCTGGGTGCTGGAACATGAGGACTGGAGAGAAAACCCAGGGAAAGGACTGCTGCTGGATGTGAGGAAGCAGCCTGAGGGGATGGGAGTGAGGAAATCCACAACCAGAAATGCTAGTGGAGGAAACCTGACTGGCTGTAGAAGCAAGGCATCATTACTGACCAACATGCAAGGGCTGGAGCCACCATTTTACCCTCACTCCCAGGCACCAACCCTGCCCTTTCCCCAGGGGCTAGGAAAGGCCACTACTGACGCTAGGTCTCTAATGCTTGTGGCCAGGAGCTAAGAAAGGCTTCCACAACGGTCAAGTCTCTCATAGCCACAGCCACTTCCCTACATGTCTTGCCGCCTGCAGGAATACCTCTCTTGCAGCTGCTGACTCCCCAATGCACCAGTGGGTACTAGGGCTCTCAAGACCCCAGCCACTTTGCTATCTCTATCCCCTGTCCTCACCAGGGCAGGCCCAGGTAATCCATGAAAGCCTCAAGAGCAGACCCCTGTGGGTGGCCCCCTACAGAGGTGGAGGTAAAAGCACCCCTGAGCCCTAGAGGCCATGAAACTAAGAGAGAAGAGCTGAAATCTCTACTTGCAGCTGCACAAACCATGAATTGATACCCTCATGATCAACTTACTAAAAACTCAGCACCTACAAAATATATGAATGAATGAGTACTCCAGCAGTCAAGATGGATCTACTCTTAGCAACTGTGTACATTGTGGGGCCATATACATGGGGGTTGGGCCAGGCTAAAGTCACATCCGCCTCCATAAGACCTACAACAAGTCCAGATCCATGGTTACTGCAATCTTGGGACCTGACTTCAGAATCTACTCAGGTGGCCGAGTGAAAGCAGAGTCTGGCAGATACCAGGGCAAGTAACAGGCATACCAACAGCTAAGGTGCGGCAAGAGCAGTGCCAAAGTCAGCATGATCTGAAAGCTCACACAGAGGGTGAAAGGTGACACAACAGAGCACTCCCACAAGTGAACAGCTCCAGAGGAGGAATACTCAGCATCTTCCCTCCCAGCAGGAGTGCTCTAATCCCACCTATCTCACACTGTTGTCAGAACCACAGCTAAGAAGCAGATCTACGGGTCTCTACTCCAACAAGTAGGGAGCAGACCCTGCCCTAACAGGGCAGTGAAAGCCACAGAGTAAAGGGAAGGTCCTGCTCAATATCCAGAGCAGGCTCTGGTCACCACACCACCACTCAAAACCCCATCACAGATCTGGCTTTAATAACTATGGATTCTGTTATCACAAAACATGGGGGTAGGGCCAGACCAGAGTTTGAGCTGCCTATAAAGCTCCCATAGCGGGTCCAGATGCACAATTACTCCATTACTGAGACCTAACCTCAGCAGACCTGCATCAGTGGCTGATTGATAACAACAAATGAGAGTCACCAGGGCCCATTACCAGTATGTGTTTGCTAAGTCACTTCAGTCATGTCCAACTCTTTGTGACCCTATGGATGAAATGCACCAGGCTGCTCTGTCCATGGGATTTCCCAAGCAAGAATACTGGAGTGGGTTGTCATTTTCTTAACCAGGGAATCTTTCTGACTCACAGATTGAATCCATGTCTCCTGTGGCTACTGCATTGCAGACAGGTTCATTACTACTGAGTCACCAGAAACCCACAGCAGGACCAAAAGCAGTTCCAAAAACAGTACAGTTTTTGAGGCTTCACAACAGTTGAAAGGGGACACTACTGAGCACAATCACAGGTGAAGAGCTCCAGTGGAGGAAAACTCAGTGGTTGCTGTCCCAGTGGGAGTGCTCCAATCCCTCCTACATCACACTACAGGTCAAAATCACAGCTAAGAAACAGATCTGGGGGACTCTACTCCAAAAACCAGGGAGCAGACTGCACCCCTCACAAGGCAAACACCACCGCAGAACAAAGGGAAGGCTCCACTCAATATCTATGGCAGCTCTGATCAACACAACACCAATCAAACCCCCTTTCAAGGGGATAATACCACAAGGGTCTGGACAAATCTCATCCACCAGGGGACAGACACCAGAAGCAACAGAAACTATGATCCTAGAGCATGTGGAAAAGAGACCACAACACAATAAATCTGACAGAATGAGAAAACTAAGAAATACATTGAAAATGATGGAGCAAGAGAAAACCTACAAGACCAACCAAATGAAGAGGAGATAAGCAATATATCTGAAAAAGAATTCAAGTAACGTTAGTAGAGATGATTCAAGATCTTGGAAACAGAAAAGTCACACATCCAGAAGATATAAGAAAAGTTGAGCAAAGACCTAGAAAAACTAAAGAACAAACAAACAGATGAACAAGACAATAACCTAAATGAAAAATAAACTGGAGGTAATCAATAACAGAATAACTGAGGCAGAATTAAGGATAAGTGACTGGGAAGACAGAATGGTGGAAATCTCTGCTGCTGAACAGAATAAATAATAAAAAGAAATGATTGCACTGTTATAGAGCTCTGAGACAACATTAAATGCACCAACATTCAAATTATAGGGGTCCCAGAAGAAGAGGAAAAAGAGAAACAGCCTGAGAAAATATTTGAAGAGATCACAGTCAAAAACATCTCTAAAATGGAAAAGGAAAAAGTCAGCAAAGTCCAGGAAGCATAGAAATTTTCATACAGGATAAACCAAAGGAGGAACAAACCAAGACAAATATGCATTAAACTAAGAAACATTAAATTTAAAAAATATTGAAAGAAACCAGGGAAGGGCAACAAATAACATACAAGGGAAACCCTATAAAATTATCAGCTGGCTTCTCAGGCAGAAACTGCAGGACAAAAGGGAGTGGCAGGACATATTTAAAATGATGAAAGGGAAGAACATAAAGCAAAAGTACTCTACCCATCAAGGCTCTCATTCATATTCATTGGAAAAATCAAACACTTTACAGACAAGCAAAAAGTGCAGAGTTCAGCACCACCAAACCAGCTTTACAACAACTGTTAAAGGAACTTCTCTAGGCCAAAAAAAAAAGAATAGAGAAAGAGAAAAAAAGAGAATGCACTCATCATAGCAAACATCCTCTTCCAAAGACACCAGAGAGGACTCTGCCCATGGGCATCACCAGATAGTCCTACTAAAATCAGATTGATTATATTCTTTGCAGTCAAAGATGGAGAAGATCTATACAATCAGCAAAAATATGACCTGGAGCTGACTATGGGTCAGATCATGAACTCCTTATTGCAAAATTCAGGTTTAAATTGAAGAAACTAGGGGAAATCACTTGGCCATTCAGGTATGACCTAAATCAAAGACCTTATGATTATACAATGGAAGTGACAAATAGATTCAAATGATTAGATCTGGTAAACAGAATGTCTGAAAACTGGGACGGAGGTTCATAACACTGTACAGGAGGTGATGACCAAAACCATTCCCAAGAAAAAGAAATGCTAGAAGACAAAGTGGTTGTCTGAGGAGGCCTTAAAAATAGCTGAGGCAAGAAGAGAAGCAAAAGGCAAAGGAGAAAGTGAAAGATATACTCAACTGAATGCAGAGTTACAGAGAATAGCAAGGAGAGGTAACAAAGCCCTCTTTAGTGAAAATGCAAAGAAAGACAAAAATGATAGAATGGGAAAGAATAGAGCTTTCTTTAAGAAAATTTGAGATACCAAAGGAACATTTCCTGCAAAAATGGGCCCACTAAAGGACAGAAATGATAAGGACCTAACAGAAGCAGAATAGATTAAGAAAAGGTGGCAAGAATGCATAGAAGAACTGTTAAAAAAAAAGAGAGAGAGAGTGAGAAGGTTTTATTGACTCAGATAACCACAATGGTGTGCTCACTCACCTAAAGCAAAACTTCCTGGACCAAGAAGTCAAAAGAGCCTTAGGAAGCATTACTACAAACCTAGATAGTGGAGGTGGTAGAATTCCAGCTGAGCTATTTCAAATCCTAAAACAGGATTCTGTTAAAGTACTGCACTCAATATGCCCGCAAATTTTGGAAACTCAGCAGTGGCCACAGGACTGTAAAATGTCAATTTTCATTCCAATCCCAAAGAAAGGTAATGCCAAAGAATTTCAGACTACCATACAATTGCACTTATTTCACATGTTAACAAGATTGTGCTCAAAATCTTTCAAGCTAGGCTTTGGCAGTATTTGAACCGAGAACTTCCAGATATACAAGCTGGATTTAGCAAAGGTAGAAGAACCAGAGATCAAATTGCCAACATCAGCTGGATCATAGAAAAACATCTACTTCTGCTTCATTAACCAATCTAAAGCCTTTGACTGTGTGGATCACAACCAATTATGAAAAGTTCTTAAAGAGATGGATGTTCCAGACCACGTTACCTGTCTCCTGAGAAGCCTACGTGCAGGTCAAGAACCAACAGTTAGAACCGGACAGGGAACGATGGACTGGTTCAAAATTGGGAAAGGAATACATCAAAGCTGTATATTGTCACCCTGCTTGTTTAACTTATACGTAGAGTATATCATGCTAAATGCTGGGCTGGATGAATCACTAACTAGAATAAAGATTGACGGGAGAAATATCAACAACCTCAGAAATGCATATTATACCACTCTATTGGCAAAAAGTGAAGAGGAACTAGAGAGGCTCTTGGTGAGGGTGAAAGAAGACAGTGAAAAAACTAATTTGAAACTCCAAATTCAAAAAATGAATATCATGGCATATAGCCCCATAACTTAATGTCAAATAGAAGAGGCAAAGCAGAGACAGTGACAGATTTTATTTTCTTGGGTTCCAAAATCACAGTGACTGCTGCCATGAAATTAAAAGACACTTGTTTCTTAGAAGGAAAGCTATGATAAACCTAGACAATGAATTAAAAAGCAGAGACTTCACTTTGCCAACTAAGGTCCATATAGTAAATCTATGGTTTTTCCAGTAGACGTATACAAATGTGAAAAGTGGTCCATAAAGAAGGCTGAAGGCCAACGAATTGATGCTTTCAAACTGTGGGGCTGGAGAAGACTCTTGAGAGTCCCTTGGCTGGCAAGGAGATCAAACCAGTCAATACTGAAAGAAATCAACCCTGAACATTCATTGGAAGGAAAGATGCCGATACTCCAATACTGTGACCACCTGGCATGAAGGACTGACTCATTGGAAAAGAACTGATGCTGGGAAAGCTTGAAGGCAGAAGACGTAGGCAGCAGAGGATGAGATGATTAGGTAACATCACTAACTCAATGGACATAAATTTGAGCAAGCCCCGGGAAATCATGAAGGACAGGGAGGCCTGACATGCTACAGTCCATGGGATTGCAGAATCAGACAAGAATTCAGGACAGAACAACAACACACCCCTCTCGCCATATACCAAAATAAACTCAAAATGGCTTAAAGAATTAAATATAAGATATGACACCATAGAAGAGGGACGTCCATGGTGGCCCAGTGGTTAAGTTCCATGCTTCCAATGCAGGGGGCAAGGATTGGATTCCTAATCTGGAAATTAGGATCCCACATACAGCATAGTACAGCCAAAAAATATATTTTTTAAAAAGTCCTAAAAGAGATCATAGGCAATACATTCTCTAACATAAATCCTACCAATATTTTCTTAGGTCATAGATGGAGGAGCCATTTAGGCTACAGTCCATGGGGCTGCAAAAAGTCAGACACTACTTCATTTTCACTTTCAGCCGCCCAAGGCAATACAAATAAAATAAAAAATAACAAATTGGAGGTGGGAGGAGGAAAGATGGCAGAGGAGTAGGAAGACATCGAGTTTCATCTCTCTCCATAAATGCATCAAGAATACATCTACAGATGGAAACGTTCTCACAGGGCACCAGCTGAACGTTGTTAGCAGAAGACCTTGGACACTGGAGAGTACGAAAAAGATCCTTGATGACCAGGTAGGACAGAAGAAAGAAGAAAGGGGAAAAAAAGAGAGGAAGTGGGATGGGATCCATGCCCCTTGGGTTTGAGGGGACCTGAAGAAACAGAGGTTCCCACATCCAAAGGAACCCCCTTACCAACAGGGAGATCAGCTGGGCAGAAGAACATCTGGAGCTGTTAGAGGAGAGTGAAATAGCTGGTCTGTGGCAGGCAGGACAGATGGTCGGGACCACATCCCTCTACGCTGTAGCCTGGAACATGTGTCTGCAGGTATACACAGGGACTGGGAGGGACTGTGTGCTGGAACATGGAGACTGGAGAGCAAACCGAGGGAGAGGACTGCTGCTGGATGTGAGGAAGCAGCCTGAAGGGACTGGAATGAGGAAATCCAAAAATGTTTGGTGGAGGATACCCAGACTGCAGTAGAAGAAAGGCACCATTACTGACCAATGTGCAGGGGCTGACCTGCCTTTGCTCTCTCCCCAAGCACCAGCCCCTGCCCTCCACCCAGGGGCTAGGAAAGGTCTCTGCTGGGGCTGACCCTCTGGTACCTGCTCTCTGGCATTAGAAAAGGCCCCCACCAGAGCTGGCCATCTCATGCTGGTGGTCAGGAGCTAGGAAATGCCTCCACCAGGGCCAGATCTCCCATACCTGCGACCAAACACTAGAAGAAGGCCCCACACATACATGCTGCCAGGAACAAGGAAAGAGCTGACACTTACATGCCTGCTTCCAGGCGCTAGAATAGAAAAGGCCCCCACCAGGGCTGGCTCTGACATGCTGGTCATCAGGAGCTAGGAAAGGCTCCCACCAGGGTCAAATCTCTCATGCCCATGGCCACTTCCCCACATCTTGCCACCAACAGGAGCAGCTCTCTCGTGGCCACTGACTCCTTGCATGCACCTGGGGCTGCTAGGGCTCCTGAGACGCCAGCAGCCATGCCATCTCTGTGCCCTGTCCTCACTGGGGCAGACCCGAGTTCTCCAGGGCAGTCTCAAGAGCAAACCTCTGTGGGTGGCCCCTCACAGGCGTGGGGGTAAAAGCACCCCTGAGCCCTAGGGGCCACGCAACTGAGGAAGAAGAACTGAAATCTCTCCTTGCAGCTGCACAAACCATGAATTAATACCCTCATGACCGACTTGATAAAAACTCGGCACCTACCAAATACATGAACTCCTGTAGCCAAGTTGGACCTAGCTGTAGCAGCCGTAGTCTTTGTGGGCCCATACACATGGGGGTTGGGCCAGGCTAAAGTAAAGTCTGCCTCCATAACGCCTGCAACAGGTCCATATCCATGGTTACTGCAATCTTGGGACCTGACTTCAGTGCATCTACTCTGGTGGCCTAGTGAAAGCAATATCAAAGTTAGTTATAGGCACACCCACAGTTACGGTGTGGCCAAAAGCAGTGCCAACATCATCATGATCTGAGAGCTCACACACTGGATACAAGATGACACAACAGAGCACACCCACAGATGAACAGCTCCAGAGGGATACTCAGTAGTTTCCCTCCCAGTGGGAGTGCTCCCATCCCACCTACCTCACACTGCGGGTCAGAACCACAGCTAAGAAGTAGATCTGGGGGTCTCTACTCTAACAACTAGGGAGCAGACTCTGCCCCTGAAGGGCAGTGGCAACTACAGAGCAAAGGGGGAAGTCCCGCTAAATATCCAGAGCAGGTTCTGGTCACCATAATACCACTCAAGTCCCCTTTACAAGTCTAGCTTTAGTAACTGTGGGTTCTGTCAGCATGTAACATAAGGATAGGGCCAGACCAGAGTTTGAGCAGCCCTACCAATCTCTCTCAGAGGGTCCAGATGCACAATTACTGCATTACTGGGACCTAACCTTGGTGAACCTGCATCAGTGGCTGGGTGATAACAACTGAGAGTCACCAGGGCTCATTGCCAGCATACCCACAGTTAAGCAGGGCCAAGAGCATTTCCAAAAATAGTATACTTTATGAGCTTTTACAATAGGCGATATGGGACAAAACTGAGCACAATCACAGGTGAACAGCTCCAGTGGAGGAAAACTCAGTGGCTAACCTCCCAGTGGGAGTGCTCCAATCTCACCTACCTCACACTACAGATCAGAATCACAGCCAAGAAACATACCTGGGGCCTCTACTCCAACAACCAGGGAACAGACCCCACCCCTCAAAAGGTAGCAACAACCACAGAGCAAAACAAGTCTCTACTCAACATTCAGGGCGGTTCTGATCCACGTAACACCAACCAAACCCCTATCAATGGGATAATAGCACAAGCATCTGAATCAATCTCACCCACCAGGTGACAGACTCCAAAAGCAAGAGGAACTATGATCCTATAGCACGTGGAAAAGAGACCACAAACACAGTAAGTCTGACAAAATTAGACAACTAAGAAATATGTTGCAGATGAAGGAGCAATATAAAAACCTACAAGAGGATTTCTGGTTCAAGATGGTAGAGTAAAATGACATATGCTGTCTCCTCTAGCAACAGCACCAAAATAACAACTAGCTATTGAACAACCATCACATAAGAATGTTGGAACGTGTCCAAGAAAAAGATACCCCATGTCAAAGACAAAGAAGAACCCACAGCAAGATGGTAGGAGAGGCACAATCATGATACAGTCAAATCCCATAACCACTGGGTGGGTGATCCACAAACTGGTGAACAATAATACCAGAGAAGTTTTCCCACTGTTGTGAAGGTTCTGAACCCCATGTCAGGCTTCCTAGCCCACAGATCCAACAAAGGGACAGGGAATCCCCAGGAAATCTGACCTTGAAGATCAGTGGAATTTGATTATAGGACTTCCACAGGACTGGGGGAAACACAGACTACAGTCTTGGAGGGCACAAACAAAATCTTGCACAAACCAGGACCCAGAGGAAAGGAGCAGTGACCCCACAGAAGACTGAACCAAAACTACCTGCTAGTGTTGGAAGGTCTCCCGTGGAGATGTAGGTCAGCAGGGGCTCATCAAAAGGATGGGAACACTGGCAACAGCAGTCCTAGAAGGTCCCCCTTGGTTTAAGCCCTCTTGAAGTCTCCATTAACCCTGCCATAGAGTCTGTAGACTCCAGATCTGGGTCACCTCACGCCAAACAACTACCAGGGAGGGAGCACAACCCCAACCCATCAGCAGGTAATTAGAGTAAAGCTTTACTGAGCAAGGCCCTGACCACCAGAGCGAGACTCAGTTTTTCCCACCACCAGTCCCTCCCATCAGGAAGCTTATACAAGCCTCTTAGCCTCCTCCATCAGATGGCAGACAGAAGAAGAAGGACAATCCCACAGTGGCTAGAACAAAAACCACATTACAGAAAGTAAATCAGGATGAAAAGGCAGAAAGTTATGTCCCAGATTAAGAGACAAGACAAAACCCCAGGAAAACAACTAAATGAAGTGGAGATGGGCAACCTTCCAGAAAAGAATTCAGAATAATGATAATGAAGGTGATCCAGGATCTTGGGAAAACAATGGAGAAGATGCAAGAAATCTTTACCAAAGAAAAAGAAGCATTAAAAACAAACAAGTAGAGATGAATGATACACTAGAAGGAATCAATAGCAAATTAACTAAGTCAGAAGAATGGAAAAAAAAAAAGGCAGCCTAAGGAACCTCTGGGACAACATTAAATGCACCAACATTCACACTATAGGGGTCCCAGAAGGAGAAGAGAGAGAGAAAGGACCCAAGAAAACATTTGAAGAGATAATAGCTGAAAACTTCCCTAACATGGGAAAGGAAATAGTCAACCAAGTCCAGAAAGCACAGAGAGTACCGGGCAAGATAAACCTCAAGGAAGAACACACCAAGACACATAGTAATCAAACTGATAACAATTAGAGACAAAGATTAAAAACAAGGGGAAAAGGACAAATAATATACCAGGGGACTCCCATCAGACTATCAGCTGATTTCTCAACAGGAATTCTACACGCCAGAAAGGAATGGCATGATGTATTTAAAACGGTGAAAGGGAAGAGCCTACTACCAAGAATACTCTTCCCAGCAAGACTCTCATTCAGATTTGATGGAAAAATCAAAAGCATTCCAGACAAGTAAAAGTTAAGAGAATTCAGCACCACCAAACCAGCTTTACAACAAATGCTAAAGGAACTTCTCTAGGCAGGAAACTCAAGTGAAGGAAAAGATCTACAGAAAATAAACCCAAAACAATTAAGAAAATGGTAATAGGATCATGTGTGTGTGTTAGTCGCTTCAGTGGTGTCTGACTCTCTGTGACCCCATAGACTGTAGTCCACCAGGTTCCTCTGTCTATGGGATTCTCCAGGCAAGAATACTGGAGTGGGTTGCCATTCCCTTCTCCAGTGGGATCTTCCCCACCCAAACCTGGGTCTCCTGCATTGCAGGCAGATTCTTTACCACTGGGCCGCCAGGGAAGCCATGGTGATATGTATGGTAGGATCATACATCACTGCAGATGGTGACTGCAGCCATGAAATTAAAAGACACTTACT
>NW_024070189.1:38146096-38228714 GCF_014754425.2 Oryx dammah
CCTTTGGACTGCAGGGAGATCCAACCAGTCCATTCTGAAGGAGATCAACCCTGGGATTTCTTTGGAAGGAATGATGCTAAAGCTGAAGCTCCAGTACTTTGGCCACCTCATGCAAAGAGTTGATTCATTGGAAAAGACTCTGATGCTGGGAGGGATTGGGGGCAGGAGAAGAAGGGGACGACCCAGGATGAGATGGCTGGATGGCATCACGGACTCGATGGACGTGAGTCTGAGTGAACTCCAGGAGATGGTGATGGACAGGAAGGCCTGGCGTGCTGCGATTCATGGGGTCACAAAGAGTCGGACATGACTGAGCGACTGAACTGAACTGAACTGATGGAAATAAAGACCTGGAATAGCCAAAGAAATCTTGAGAAAGAAACATGGAGTTAGAGGAAGCAGGCTCCCCAACTTCAGGCTATACTACAAAGCTATAGTCATCAATACAGTATGATACTATGGAAGACAATAGTTTCATCCCTGGTCCAGGAAGATTCTACATGCCACAGACCAATTAAGCCCCTTGTATCACAACTACTGAGCCAGCACTCAGAGCCCATGAGCCACAACTACATAACCTATGTGCCACAACTATTGAAGCCTACATGTCTAGAGCCTATATGCCCCAACAAGAGAAGCCATCCAATGGGAAGCCCACACACCTTAATAAGAATAGCCCCTACTGGCTGCAACTAGACAAAGCCCATGGATAGCAGCAAAGACACAATGCAACCAAAAATAGAATTTAAAAAATTTTAAAGCAAGTGACAACTTTTAAAACACTGATGAAACAAATCAAAGATGACACAAATAGATGGAGAAATATGCCATGTTCGTGGATTGTCACAATCATTATAGTGAAAATGAGTAGACTACTCAAAGCTGAAAGGTTGTTGTTGAATTACGACGCTGAGATTCTTGGCCCCCGAAGGAGAAGAATTCAATCCAGGGCCAGAGACGAGGCTTGATCGCTCAGAGCTCTTGTGTAAGAAAGTTTTATTAAAGTATAAAGGAGATAGAGAAAGCTTCTGACATAGGCATCAGAAGAGGGAAGAAAGAGTACTCCCCTGCTAGTCTTTAGCTGGATGTTATATAGTCACCAGCAGTCTGTTAATGAAAAAAAGGAATGTCTCAAAACTTAGAATGGCACCAGGCCCCTCACCCATAAGATGTATTTTGGGATAATCTTGGCTCCAAATGGTTTATCTTGGGCCATAAAAATATTAACTTGAATCTTGAAGAAGGGCAGAGCACCATACAAATAGAGTCATTTACATAGATTAGAGGAACAATATCAGAGTATAACATACTGGTTGTTTTTGTTGACTGTATAGAGCTTCTCCATCTTTGGCTGCAAAGAATATAATCAATCTGGTTTCGGTGTGGACCATCTGGTGATGTCCATGTGTAGAGTCTTCTCTTGTGTTGTTGGAAGAGGATGTTTGCTATGACCAGTGCATTTTCTTGGCAAAACTCTATTAGTCTTTGCCCTGCTTCATTCCGCATTCCAAGGCCAAATTTGCCTGTTACTCCAGGTGTTTCTTGACTTCCTACTTTTGCATTCCAGTCCCCTATAATGAAAAAGACATCTTTTTGGGGTGTTAGTTCTAAAAGGTCTTGTAGGTCTTCATAAAACCGTTCAACTTCAGTTTCTTCAGCGTTACTGGTTGGGGCATAGACTTGGATAACTGTGATATTGAATGGTTTGCCTTGGAGATAAACAGAGATAATTCTGTCGTTTTTGAGATTGCATCCAAGTACGCATTTCGGACTCTCTTGTTGACCATGATGGCTACTCCATTTCTTCTGAGGGATTCCTGCCCACACTAGTAGATATAATGGTCATCTGACTTAAATTCACCCATTCCAGTCCATTTTAGTTCGCTGATTCCTAGAATGTGGACGTTCACCCTTGCCATCTCTTGTTTGACCACTTCCAATTTGCCTTGATTCATGGACCTGACATTCCAGGTTCCTATGCAATATTGCTCTTTACAGCATCGGATCTTGCTTCTATCACCAGTCACATCCACAACTGGGTATTGTTTTTGCTTTGGCTCCATCCCTTCATTCTTTCTGGAGTTATTTCTCCACTGATCTCCAGTAGCACATTGGGCACCTAATGACCTGGGGAGTTCCTCTTTTGGTATCCTATTATTTTGCCTTTTCCTACTGTTCTTGGGGTTCTCAAGGCAAGAATACTGAAGTGGCTTGCAATTCCCTTCTCCAGTGGACCATAGTCAACAAAAACAAGACTGGGAGCTGACTGTGGCTCAGATCATGAACACTTTATTGCCAAATTCAGACTTAAATTGAAGAAAGTAGGGAAAACCGCTAGACCATTCAAGTATGACCTAAATCAAATCCCTTATGATTATACAGTGGAAGTGAGAAATAGATTTAAGGGCCTAGATCTGATAGATAGAGTGCCTAATGAACTATGGACTGAGGTTCGTGACATTGTACAGGAGACAGGGATCAAGACCATCTCCATGGAAAAGAAATGCAAGAAAGAAAAATGGCTGTCTGGGGAGGTCTTACAAATAGCTGTGAAAAGAAGAGAGGCAAAAAGCAAAGGAGGAAAGGAAAGATATAAGCATCTGAATGCAGAGTTCCAAAGAATAGCAAGAAGAGATAAGAAAGCCTTCGTCAGCGATCAATGCAAAGAAATAGAGGAAAACAACAGAATGGGAAAGACTAGAGATCTCTTCAAGAAAATTAGAGATACCAAGGAAACATTTCATGCAAAGATGGGCTCGATCAAGGACAGAAATGGTCTGGACCTAACAGAAGCAGAAGGTATTAAGAAGAGATGGCAAGAATACACAGAAGAACTGTACAAAAAAGATCTTCATGACCCAGATAGTCATGATGATGTGATCACTAATCTAGAGCCAGATATCTTCGAATGTGAAGTCAAGTGGGCCTTAGAAAGCATCACTATGAACAAAGCTAGTGGAGGTGATGGAATTCCAGTGGAGCTGTTTCAAATCCTGAAAGAGGATGCTGTGAAAGTGCTGCACTCAATATGCCAGCAAGTTTGGAAAACTCAGCAGTAGCCACAGGACTGGAAAATGTCAGTTTTCACTCCAATTCCAAAGAAAGGCAATGCCAAAGAATGCTCAAACTACTGCACAATTGCACTCATCTCACATGCTAGTAAAGTAATGCTCAAAATTCTCCAAGCCAGGCTTCAGCAATATGTGAACCATGAACTCCCTGATGTTCAAGCTGGTTTTAGAAAAGGCAGAGGAACCAGAGATCAAATTGCCAACATCCGCTGGATCATGGAAAAAGCAAGAGAGTTCCAGAAAAACATCTACTTCTGCTTTCTTGACTATGCCAAAGCCTTTGACTGTGTGGATCACAATAACCTGTGGAAAATTCTGAAAGAGATGGGAATACCAGACCACCTGACCTGCCTCTTGAGAAATCTATATGCAGGTCAGAAAGCAACAGTTAGAACTGGACATGGAACAACAGACTGGTTCCAAATAGGAAAAGGAGTACCTCAAGGCTGTATATTGTCACTCTGCTTATTTAACTTATATGCAGAGTATATCATGAGAAACGCTGGGCTGGAAGAAACACAATCTGGAATCAAGATTGCCAGGAGAAATATCAATAACCTCAGATATACAGATGACACCACCCTTATGGCAGAAAGTGAAGAGGAGCTAAAAAGCCTCTTGATGAAAGTGAAAGAGGAGAGTGAAAAAGTTGGCTTAAAGCTCAACATTCAGAAAATGAAGATCATGGCATCTGGTCCCATCACTTCATGGAAAATAGATGGGGAAACAGTGGAAACAGTGTCAGACTTTACTTTGGGGGCTCCAAAATCACTGCAGATGGTGACTGCAGCTATGAAATTAAAAGATGCTTACTCCTTGGAAGAAAAGTTATGACCAACCTAGATAGTATATTCAAAAGCAGAGACATTACTTTGCCGACTAAAGGCCGTCTAGTCAAGGCTATGGTTTTTCCAGTGGTCATGTATGGATGTGAGAGTTGGACTGTCAAGAAGGCTGAGCACTGAAGAATTGATGCTTTTGAACTGTGGTGTTGGAGAAGACTCCTTTGAGTCCCTTGGACTGCAGGGAGATCCAACCAGTCCATTCTGAAGATCAACCCTGGGATTTCTTTGGAAGGAATGATGCTAAAGCTGAAGCTCCAGTACTTTGGCCACCTCATGCAAAGAGTTGACTCATTGGAAAAGACTCTGATGCTGGGAGAGATTGGGGGCAGGAGAAGAAGGGGACGACCCAGGATGAGATGGCTGGATGGCATCACGGACTCGATGGATGTGAGTCTGTGTGAACTCCGGGAGATAGTGATGGACAGGGAGGCCTGGCGTGTTGCAATTCATGGGGTCGCGAAGAGTCCGACACGACTGAGCAACTGAACTGAACTGAACATACTGGTTTATCAAGTAGGTTCTGAGCCAAACAGAACCGACTTGAAGACAGAGTTTGGGGTAAATGCATAGTACATTAGCATAGCTTAAGATAAGCATTTCCATAAGAAAAAGGCATTGGTTAACTTCAGGTGAAACCAGGTGTCATGGCAACACAGAATTTTAAGAGAAATCTCCTTTTAAATTTGAATAGAGAAGGAAAAAATATCCCTAGTTTGTCTCCTCTTGCTAGTTTGTTTCTTCTTGCCGCTTAAGAGAGATAAAAATGTCTGACACTTGCAGGCTATTTCCTCCATTTGGAGACCCCTGGCCTTCCTGCCTGTTACCCTCTCAAAGCAATCTATAGATTCAATGCAATCCTTATCAAGCTACCAACAGTATTTTTCACAGAACTAAAACAAATAATTTCACAATCTGTATGGAAACAAACAAACAACAACAACAAAAAAAACTCAAATAGCCAAAGTAATCTTGAGAAAGAAGATTGGAACTGGAGGGATCAACCTTCCTGATTTCAGACTATACTACAAAGTTACAGTCAAGACAGTATGGTACTGGTACAAAGACAGAAATATAGATCAATGGGAAAAAAAAGAAAGCCCAAAGATAAATCTATGTACCCATGGATACCTTTATCTTTGACAAAGGAGGCAATACAATGGAGAAAAGATAATCTCTTTTAACAAGTGGTGCTGGGAAAACTGGTCAACCACCTGTAAAAGAATGAAACTAGAACATTTCTAACATCATACACAAAACTATACTCAAAATGGATTAAAGATCTAAATGTTAAGACCAGAAACTATAAAACTCTTAGAGGAAAACATAGGCAGAACACTCTCTGACATAAACCACATCAAGATCCTCTATGACGCACTTCCCAGAGTAATGGAAATAAAAACAAAAAGTAAACAAATGGAACCTAATTAAACTTAAAAGCTTTTGCACAATAAAGGAAAATATAAGCAAGATGAAGCCTTCAAAATGGGAGAAAATAATAGAAAATGAAACTGACAAAGAATTAGTCTCACAAATATACAAGCAGCTCAATACCAGAAAAATAAACAACCCAGTCAAAAAGTGAGCCAAAGAACTAAACAGACATTTCTCCAAAGAAAACATACACATGGCTAATAAACACATGAAAAGATGCTCAATATCACTCATTATTAGAGAAATCCAAATCAAAACCACAATGAGGTATCATCTCACACTGGTCAGAATGGACATCATCAAAAAGTCTACAAACAATAAATGCTGGAGGGGTGCACAGAAAAGGGAACCATCTTACACTGTTGGTGGGAATGCAAACTGGTACAGCCACTATGGAGAACAGTATGGAGATTTCTTTAAAAACTGGAAATAGAACTGCCATATGACCTAGCAATCCCACTGCTGGGCATACACACTGAAGAAACCAGAATTGAAAGAGACACACGTACCCCAATGTTCATTGCAGCATTATTTACATTAGCTAGGACATGGAAGCAACCTAGATGTCCATTGGCAGATGAATGGATAAGAAAGCTGTGGTACATATACACAGTGGAATATTAGCTATAAAAAAAGAATACATTTGAGTCAGTTCTAATAAGGTGAATAAAGCCTATTATACAAAGTGAAGTAATTCAGAAAGAGAAACGCCAATACAGTATATTATTTATGCATATATATGGAATTTAGAAAGACGGTAACAATGATCCTATATGTAAGGCAGCAAAAGAGACACAAAAGTAAAGAACAGATTTTAGACTATGTGGGAGAAGGTGAGGGGGGAATGATTTGAGAGAATAGCATTGAAACATGTATATTACAATATGTAAAATAGATAACCAGTGCAAGTTCAATGCATGAAGCAGGGCACTCAAAGCCAGTGCTCTCGGACAACACAGAAGGGTAGGGTGGGAAAGGAGGTGGCAGGGTCGGGTTCAGCAGGGGGGGGGGGGCATGTGCACCCATGGTTTATTCATGTCAATATATGGCAAAACCCACAGTATTATAAGTTAATTATCCTCCAATTAAAATAAATAAATTCTTTAAAAAAAGAATGAGTTAAAAAAAAAAACTTACAAATAATAAATGCTGGAGAGGATGCAGAGAAGAGAGACCCTCCTACACTGTTGATGGGAATTGGTACAGCCACTATGGAAAACAGTAAGGAGGTCCCTCAAAAAATATACTACTATGTATAAAATAGATAACTAATGACCTGGATAATCACAATGGTGTGGTCACTTACCTGGAACCAGACATCCTAGACTGTGGAAGTCAAGTAGGCCTTAGGACGCATTACTATGAACAAAACTAGTGGAGGTGATGGAATTCCATCAAAGCTATTTCAAATCCTAAAAGATGATGATGTTAAAGTACTGTACTCAATATGCCAGCAAATTTGGAAAACTTAGCAATGGCCACAGGACTGGAAAAGTTCAGTTTTCATTCCAATCCCAAAGAAGGGCAATGCCAAAGAATGTCCAAACTACTGCACAGTTGCACTCATTTCACAATCTAGCAAGGCAGTGGTCAAAATCCTTCAAGTTAGCCTTCAACAAGTTAGTCCTTCAACCAAGGACTTCCAGCTGGATTTAGGGAAGGCAGAGGAACCAGAGATCAAATTGCCAACATTCGTTGGATCATAGATAAACCAAGAGAATTTCAGAAAAAAAAAAATCTACTTCTGTTTCACTGACTACACTAAAGCCTTTGTGTAGATCACAACAAACTGTGAAGAGTCTGAAAGAGATGGGAATACCAGACCACTTTACTCACTTCCCAAGAAATCTGTATGTAGGTCAAGAAGCAACAGTTAGAACCAGACATAGAACAACAGACTAGTTCAAAATTGGGAAAGGAGCAAGTCAAGGCTGTATATTGTCACCTGCTTATTTAACTTCTATGCAGAGTACATCATGAGAAATGCTAGGCTGGATGACTCACAAGCTGGAATCAAGATTGCCAGGAGAAATATCAATGACCTCAGACATGCAGATGTTATCACCCCAATGGCAGAAACTGGAGAATTAAAGAGCCTCTTGATAAAAGTAAAAGAGGAGTAAAAAAGCTGACTTCAAACTCAACATTCAAAACAGAAGATCATGGCATCCAGTCCCATCACCTCCTAGCAAACAGACAGGGGAAAATGGAAACAGTGACAGAAGTCATTTTCTTGGGCTCCAAAATCAATGTGGACAGTGACTGCAGCCATGAAATCAAAAGTTGCTTGCTCCTTGGAAGAAAAGCCATGACAAACTAGACAGCATTAAAAAGCAGAGATATCATTTTGCCCACAAAGCTCCATCTAGTCAAAGTTATCTATGGTTTTCCAATAGTCGTGTACAGATGTGAAAGTTGGATCATAAAGAAGGTTGAGCGCCAAAGAACTGATGCTTTTGAAATGTGGTGCTGGAAAAGACACTTGAGAATTCCTTGGACAGCAATAGCAAACCAGTCAATTTTGAAGGAAATCAACCCTGAACATTCATTAGGACTGATGATGAAGCTGAAGCTCCAATATTTTGGCCACTGATGTGAAGAACTGACTCATTGGAAAAGACCCTGATGCTGGGAGAAATTGAAGACAGGAGAAGGGGATGACAGAGGATGAGATGGTTGGATGGCATCATTGACTCAATGGACATGAGTTTGAGCAAACTCCAGGAGATGGTGAAGGACAGGGAAGGCTTGTGTGCTGCAGTCCATGGGGTTACAAAAGTTGGACATCACTTAGTGACTGAACAGCAACGAGAACCTACTGTATCGCACAATGAATTCTACTCAATGCTCTATGATAGCTCAAATAGGAAGGAAATCTAAAAAAGAAGGGATATATGTATACATATAGCTGATTCACTTTGCTGTGTAGCAGAAACAAATACAACATTGTAAAGCAATTATAGTCCAATAGAAATTATTTTTTAATATAAATTCATTCATTTTAATTGGAGGCTAATTACTTTACAATATTGTATTGGTTTTACCATCAACATGAATCCGCCATGGGTGTACACATGTTCCCCATCCTGAATCCCCTCTCCCTCTTCCCTCCCCATCCCATCCCTCTGGGACATCCCAGTGCGCCAGCCCCGAGCACCCTGTATCATGCATCAAACCTGGACTGGCAATTCATTTCACATATGATATTATACATGTTTCAATGCCATTCTCCCAAATCATCCCACCCTCTCCCTCTCCCACAGAGTCCAAAAGACTGTTCTATACATCTGTGTCTCTTTTGCTGTCTCGCATACAGGGTTATCATTACAATCTTTCTAAATTCCATATATATGCATTAATATACTGTATTGGTGTTTTTCTTTCTGGCTTACTTCACTCTGTATAATGGACTCCAGTTTCATCCACCTCCTTAGAACTGATTCAAATGTATTCTTTTTAATGGCTGAGTAATACTCCATTGTGTATATGTACCACAGCTTTCTTATCCATTTGTCTGATGGTGGCTTCCATGTCCTGGCTATTATAAACAGTGCTGCAATGAACATTGGGATATGTGTCTCTTTCAATTCTGGTTTCCTCAGTGTGTATGCCCAGCAGTGGGATTGCTGCGTCATATGGCAGTTCTATTTCCAGTTTTTTAAGGAATCTCCACACTGTTCTCCATAGTGGCTGTACTAGTTTGCATTCCCACCAACAGTGTAAGAGGGTTCCCTTTCTTCCACACCCTCTCCAGCATTTCTTGCTTGTAGACTTTTGGATCGCAGCCATTCTGACTGGCGTGAAATGGTACCTCATTGTGGTTTTGATTTGCATGTCTCTGATAATGAGTGATGTTGAACATCTTTTCATGTGTTTGTTAGCCATCCGTATGTCTTCTTTGGAGAAATGTCTGTTTAGTTCTTTAGCCCATTTTTTGATTGGGTCATTTATTTTTCTGGAATTGAGCTGCAGGAGTTGCTTGTATATTTTTGAGACTAATTCTTTGTCAGTTGCTTCATTTGCTATTATTTTCTCCCATTCAGAAGGCTGTCTTTTCACCTTGCTTATAGGTTCCTTTGTTGTGCAGAAGCTTTTAATTTTAATTAGGTCCCATTTGTTTATTTTTGCTTTTATTTCCAATATTCTGGGAGGTGGGTCATAGAGGATCCTGCTGTGATTTATGTCAGAGTGTTTTGCCTATGTTCTTCTCTAGGAGTTTTATAGTTTCTGGTCTTATGTTTAAATCTTTAATCCATTTTGAGTTTATTTTTGTGTATGATGTTAAAAAGTGTTCTAGTTTCTTTTTTTTTTTTTTTTACAAGTGGTTGAACCAGTTTTCCCAGCACCACTTGTTAAAGAGATTATCTTTTCTCCTTTGTATATTCTTGCCTCCTTTGTCAAAGATAAGGTGTCCATAGGTGCATGGATTTATCTCTGGGCTTTCTATTTTGTTCCATTGATCTAAATTTCTGTCTTTGTGCCAGTACCATACTGTCTTGATGACTGTGGCTTTGTAGTAGAGCCTGAAGTCAGGCAGGTTGATTCCTCCAGTTCCATTTTTCTTTCTTAAGATTGCTTTGGCTATTCGAGGTTTTTTGCATTTCATACAAATTATGAAATTATTTGTTCTAGCTCTGTGAAAAATACCATTGGTAGCTTGATAGGGATTGCATTGAATCTATAGATTGCTTTGGGTAGTATACTCATTTTCACTATATTGATTCTTCCAATCCATGAACATGGTATATTTCTCCATCTATTAGTGTCCTCTTTGATTTCTTTCACCAGTGTTCTATAGTTTTCTATATACAGGTCTTTTGTTTCTTTAGGTAGATATATTCCTAAATAAATGCAAAAGAAACAAAAGAGATCTTAGCAAAATTCAACAAAGCCAGAAGCTGATTCTTTGAGAGGATAAATAATATTTAGAAACCATTAGCCAGACTCATCAAGAAACAAAGGGAGAAAAATCAAATCAATAAAATTAGAAATGAAAATGGAGAGATCACAACAGACAACACAGAAATACAAAGGATCATAAGAAACTACTATCAGCAATTATATGCCAATAAAATGGACAACGTGGAAGAAATGGACAAATTCTTAGAAAAGCACAACTTCCCAAAACTGAACCAGGAAGAAATAGAAAATCTTAACAGACCCATCACAAGCACAGAAATTGAAACTGTAATCAGAAATCTTCCAGCAAACAAAAGCTCAGGTCCAGACGGCTTCACAGCTGAATTCTACCAAAAATTTAGAGAAGAGCTATCACCTATCCTACTCAAACTCTTCCAGAAAATTTCAGAGGAAGGTAAACTTCCAAACCCATTCTATGAGGCCACCATCACCCTAATACCAAAACCTAACAAAGATGCCACAAAAAATGAAAACTACAGGCCAATATTACTGATGAACATAGATGCAAAAATCCTTAACAAAAATTCTGGCAATCAGAATCCAACAACACATTAAAAAGATCATACATCATGACCAAGTGGGCTTTATCCCAGGGATGCAAAGATTCTTCAATATCTGCAAATCAATCAGTGTAATACACCACACATTAACAAATTGAAAAATAAAAGCCATATGATTATCTCAATAGATGCAGAGAAAGCCTTTGACAAAATTCAACATCCATTTATGATAAAAACCCTCCAGAAAGCAGGAATAGAAGGAATATACCTCAACATAATAAAAGCTATATATGACAAACCCACAGCAAACATTATCCTCAATGGTGGAAAATTGAAAGCATTTCCCCTAAAATCAGGAACAAGACAAGGGTGCCCACTCTTACCACTACTACTCAACATAGTTTTAGAAGTTTTGGCCACAGCAATCAGAGCAGAAAAAGAAATAAAAGAAATCCAAATTGGAAAAGAAGTAAAACTCTATTTGCAGATGACATGATCCTCTACATAGATAACCCTAAAGACTCCACCAGAAAATTACTAGAGCTAATCAATGCATATAGTAAAGTGGCAGGATATAAAATCAACACACAGAAATCCCTTGCATTCCTATACACTAATAATGAGAAAATAGAGAAATTAAGGAAACAATTCCATTCACCATTGCAATGAATAGAAATTATTTTTTAAAATAAGTAAATTTAAAAGGGGGGACCTAATCAAATTTACAAGCTTTTATACAGCAAAGGAAACCATAAAACAAAAAGACAACCTATGGAATGGGAGAAAATATCTGCAAATGATATGACCAACAAAGGCTTAATTTCCAGAATATACACTTATATAACTCGATAACAACAACAAAATCCAAAAGAAGGGCAGAAGGTCTAAATCTATATTTCCCCAAAGACATGTGCTGTGTTCAATTGTGTCTAACTTTGGGACCATATGGACTGTAGCTTGCCTGACTCCTCTATTTATGGGATTTTCCAGGGAAGAATACTGGAGTGGATTGCCAGTCCCTTCTTCAGGGGATCTTCCCAACCCAGGGATCAAACCCACATCTCCTGCATTGGCAGGCCAATTCTTTATCACTGAGCCACCTGGTCAGAATGGCCATCATCAAGAAGTCTACAAATAACAAATGCTGAAAACAGTGTGGATAAAAGGGAACCCTTCTAACTGTTGGTGGGAATGGAAGTTGGTGCAGCCATTGTGGAAAACAGTATGTTATGTTACTCAAAAAACTTAAACTGGAATTGCCATATGATCCAGCAATCCTATTCCTGAGCATATATCCAGACAAAACTAATTCAAAAAGACACATGCACCCCTATATTCATGCAGCACTATTCGCAATAGTCAAGACATAGCAGCAAACTAAATATCCATTGACAGATGAATGAACATAGATGTAGTATGTATATATACACAACAGAAAACTACTCAGTGATTAAAAAAAAAAAAGTAACGCCATTTGCAGCAACATGGATGCAACCAGAGATAATCAACTAAGTAAAGTAAGTGATAAAGAGAAAGACAGGTACCATATGATATCACTTATATAGAGAATCTAAAATATGACACACATATTTATATGTGTCAACTCTTCACATGAGGTGGCCAAAGTACTGGAGTTTCAGCTTTAGCATCATTCCTTCCAAAGAAATCCCAGGGCTGATCTCCTTCAGAATGGACTGGTTGGATCTCCTTGCTTATATATAGGATGGATAAACAAGATCTTATTGTATAATCATGGAACTATATTCAATATCCTATGATAAATATCTCATTGTGTACATGACGTTCCCAAAGTTCCTAACTATCCCTATATATAACTATATTTAAAGTGGATAACCAACAAAGACTTATTGCATAGCACATGGAACTCTGCTTAATGTTATGTGCCAACCTGAAAAGGAGGGGTGTTTAGAGGAGAATGGATACATGTATATATATGGCTAGGTCCCTTTGCTGTTCACCTGGAACCACCACAATATTGTTAATCAGCTATACTCCAATATGTTTTATTTTTAAAAAATATATGTTAAACTATAATTTAAAAACATTAAAAAAGATATAGATATATATGTTTAGCTGAATCACATTGCTGTACAGCAGAAATTGACACTGCAAATCAACTATACTTTGTCAAAATAATTAAGAAACATGATATAAATGCAGATATATACATGCACAATAGAATACTACTCAGCCACAAAAAAAAGAATGAAATTTTGTCATTTGCAGCAACATGGCTAGACTTGGAGGGTATTATGTGAAGTGAAATAAGTCTAACAGAAAAAGACAAATACTTTATATCACATGTATATAGAATATAAAAACACACCATGATAAACTAGTGAATATAACAAAAAATAAGCAGACTCACGGAACAAACTAGTGTTTATCAGTAGGGAGAGGGAAGGAGGGTGGGACAATATAGAAGTAGCAGAGTAAGAGGTACAAACTATTAGGTATAAAATAAGCTACAAGAATATAGTGTACAGCGTAGGAAATGTAGACAATGCTTCATAACTATAAACGGAATATAATCTTTAAAAACTGTGAATCACTGTGTTGTATACCTGTAACATATATTGTACATTAGTTCAGTTCAGTCGCTCAGTCGTGTCCGACTCTTTGCAACCCCATGAATCGCAGCACGCCAGACCTCCCTGTCCATCACCAACTCCCGGAGTTCACTCAGACTCACATCCATTGAGTCCGTGATGCCATCCAGCCATCTCATCCTCGGTCGTCCCCTTCTCCTCCTGCCCCCAATCCCTCCCAGCATCAGAGTTTTTTCCAATGAGTCAACTCTTCACATGAGGTGGCCAACGTACTGGAGTTTCAGCTTTAGCATCATTCCTTCCAAAGAAATCCCAGGGTTGATCTCCTTCAGAATGGACTGGTTGGATCTCCTTGCAGTCCAAGGGACCCTCAAGAGTCTTCTCCAACACCACAGTTCAAAGGCATCAATTCTTCGGTGCTCAGCCTTTTTCACAGTCCAGCTCTCACATCCATACATGACTACAGGAAAAACCATAGCCTTGACTAGATGGACCTTAGTCGGCAAAGTAATATCTCTGCTTTTGAATATACTATCTAGGTTGGTCATAACTTTTCTTCCAAGGAGTAAGCGTCAAATATAGATGGAATTACCCAAGTAAACTTTACCCAAGTAAAATTACCCAAAGAATTCACCTGGACATTAGTACTACAATGTTGTAACTCTTATACATCCATAAGGTTTGCAATAATCTAAAAAATTCTACCTCAAATTGTTGAGCCAGTTTTTCATCTCACTGTGTGTCAGGATCTGTGTGAGTCACTCCGAATCCAGAGGTGAAGGAGACAGTCACAGTCCCTAGCTTTGAAGGTTAACTGACTAATGAGATATCAGTTCAGGTTTTCTGGTCACAAGCAACAAATGTGAGCCTGAGTAATTTAAAACGAAATGTGTTGGTAAAATACTGAAATGCTGATAGGATTGAAAGACCAAGAGGTCAGCCATTCTTCAGAAAGGCTGGAAACCAGAATACGTACCACAAGAGATGCCAAGCTCAAGTTCACCCTCTGAATTCTTGTAACTCTGTCCTGGATGGAGCTCTGGCTTAGGCAGTTTTTAAAACTTCCCCACATAACGGACCTAGAGATTGTTATACTGAATGAAGTAAGTCAGAGCAGGAGAAACAACATCATATGATATCCCTTATATGTGGAATCTAAAAAGAGATGATACAATTGAACTTACATACAAAATGGAAATAGACTCACAGACTTACAGAATGAACTTACGGCTGCCAGGCAGGGGAGGATGGCAGGGGGAGCAATAGTTAGAGAGATGGAGATTGACATGTACACACTGCTTTACTTAAAATGGATAACCTACAAGGTCCTACTGTATAGCACAGGGAACTCTGCTCAATATTATGTGGCAGCCTGGATGTGAAACAGCAGTTTCGGTAAGAATGGATCCATGTACATGTATGGCTGAGTCTCTTTGCTGCCCACCTGAAACTACTGCCAATATGTTAAGCTGGCTATACTCCAATATAAAATAAAATTTTTTAAAAACTTCCCTTATGTTTCTGATTTATAAGCATGGCTGAGAACTACTGCTCTGGTCTCTTCAACAGAGTTGTTTTACCTTTCAGTGTCATTCTGGTTTTTAGTAGATCACTAGCTCTTGATAAAGTTAAAATAAACTTTCAAAAGCATACTCCAATTCCCCCACAGAGTTTAACAGATAAACAAAAATATATTCCATGTCTACAGCACTCACTTTGCCTGAAAGCATTCTCAGAAGTCCCAGGTGAGTTTCATGACTGCCCCAGGAGTTGGTGACACAATGTTACTATTTCTCCATAAGAAAATTGAGGCTGTGGTAAAGGATAAGTCCAGGTTCTCATGGCGAGTAAACAACAGAGATGAGACTAGACCCTCAGATAGCCATAGGGCATCATTGCCAACTTTAGAGTGACTAAGATGCACCTGAGTACTAGTTCCAATGCAGCCTCCTTGACTTCAAGCCCAGAGGTTCTGATCCATTATGTCTTAAGCAAGGCACAAGTTCCTATAGTATCTCCCATGATGCACCTGGCCTCAGAATCTCAACTGGCAAAACACCACCAGCAAGGAAATCATTCTGTCCATGGCTTTGAATATGATCCTGTCCAGAAGCAAGGAAGTGGATCAGCTGATTAATCCATGATGCTTTCCAAACCAATAGCATTTCCTTTGCTTTTCCCTCCATCTTCTTATTATCTACTACAGTTAGCTTTTCAGAGAACAAAGACAAACTATAGATCAGCAATGGTCAATGAGTTTCAGTCAATTCAGATCAATCAGCAATGGCTTCTTAGAGCCTTGGATTGAGAAGTAATGAGACTGTACCCGGTGAAGCAGGAAAATGTACTGTGATCAATCAGTGATGTCTGTCAGGGACACAGTGAGGCCTCCAAGCCTATCATTGATCTAGACAGGACTTTATCCTCAGTTTTTTATTATTACTTTTGTAGAAAGAATATGTGTACAAAGAGAGACTTTGTTTTTAACTACAGATAATGAGAAATGATTTTTTAAAACTGCTTCCATGCTGCCCATAAACTATGGGTTGTACTTGAGACATTTTAGATGTCATGATTCAAATGTAAATATCCCCTGAAATCCATCACTGTCTGGGTAGCTGATTAAGCACCATGCACTGTAACAGTGTTCCCTTTTCTGATCTTCAGGCATTTTTTTATTTTTGTGAGCTGATGTATTACAAAGATGAGGGTACTTTCTCACATATTCTGCTCATGGTAACAGATGAGGTGTGAAATTGATTCTGAACACCTAGAAGGGTTATGATTTATCATCATACGTTAGGCCCTGTGGAGCTTTACAGGATGAATCCCAACTACACTCAGAATCCAACCACACTCTGGAAAGAGGACACTTACTGATTCATGATACATTAAGTACAGCTATTTCACAGCTGGCACCCAAAAGGGGGCTTCATTTCATTCATTCAGTCAGCAAATATTTATTGAGCACTTAATATATGTCAGGTACTGTTTCAGAAGCTGCAGATACCACAAAGGGCAAGAAAGACTCACTTATCCCTAGAGTTGGCTTCTCTCCCTGATAACTCACACTCACCATTGGCCAAACACACCAACAACCTGGCACCTGGAGATCAACACTTGAAATGGCCTGAACTGAACATCATCCTACAATTTTACTTGCAGGAACCAACCTGTCAATAGCCAGTGCTGCACCTTCAGTGTTATTACTCTCTGTACAAAGGAGGGGCCCATGGAAATCTCTAATCAGTGAGGGGTTACAGCTCATGAGCCCCTCAGGAAGTTGCTCAGTAAAGACAGGACTTCACAGCCTAGAGGTCCATTGGCAAGAGAATGGATAAGAAAGCTGTGGTGCATATACACAATGGAATATCACTCAGCCATTAAAAAGAATACATTTGAATCAGTTCTAATGAGGTGGATGAAACTGGAGACTATTATACAGAGTGAAGTAAGTCAGAAAGAAAAACACCAATATAGTATACTAACACATATATATGGAATTTAGAAAGATGGTAACGATGACCCTATATGCGAGACAGCAAGAGAGACACAGATGTATAGAACAGTCTCTTGGACTTTGTGGGAGAGGGCGATGGTGGGATGATTTGAGAGAATAGCATTAAAACATGTATATTATCATATGTGAAACAGATCGCCAGTCCAGGTTCGATGCATGAGACAGGGTGCTCTGGGCTGGTGTACTGGGATGACCCTGAGGGATGGGATGGGGAGGGAGGTGAGAAGGGGGTTCAGGATGGGGAACACATATACACCCATTGCTGATTCATGTCAATGTATGGCAAAAATCACTACAATACTGTAAAGTAATTAGCCTCCAAATTTAAAAAAAAAAAAAAAAAAGACAGGGCTTCAGGGACTTCCCTGGTGGTCCAGTGGGGCCCACGTTTGATTCCTGGTCAGGGAACTAGATGCTGCATGCCACAGCTGAAAAGATCCCATGTGCTACAACGAAGACTGAAGATCCTGTGTGTTGCAACTAAGAAATAGCACAGCCAAATATCAATCAATAAGTATTTATAAAAGGTGAGTTGGGGGCTTTAGGCAAAAGCCTTACCTAACTGAAAGCATGTAAACCTCTGGAAAGAGTTCTCTCTCCTGCTAATCAATGCCTAAAACCATATCCTTACTCAGAACTAGGCAAGATAAAAGGGAGACAGGACATCAAAAATGCCTAAGCAGGTGGTGGTGGTTGTTAAAATACACAGAATTCTGCCTCTGAAGTTCTGGGCTAGGCTCCAGGCAGATCTATAAAAGCACCCATGGGTGATTCTGATGAATCTAGAAAATACTTTCTTCAAGCTTCATTTAGATACAGGGCTCACCTCTGTCAAAATACAAGGTAGAAATTATGGTAAAGGGAATAAAAACTCATCTGACTGGGAATCACCCAGCTTGAGTTCTAGTCCTGATTCTGTCTTTAATCAGCTGCATGACCTCAGACCAGCTATGTCACCTTTCTGGGCCCCAGTTTCATTACAGACACAATGAGAGGAGGAATAGATGATTTCTAACATGTCTTAAAGAGCTAAGGTTAAGTAGTTATTTTTTTTCACATTTGCAGTCCAATTTCAAACACTAATTGATTAAGCCTCAGTATAAATAATCAATGTTAAATAGTTCTTAACAGGAAAGGAATACATATTTAAAACACATTCATGCCAGATCAGTCCATTACATATTTAGATGTCTTCAGAATCCATAATTAAGCTTCTGCAGTGTTCAGTGTGGGATTTTTATAAATGCCCCAGTAGCAGTGTCATTCTTGTACTATTTGTCACCCTGCCTGTGCCTTCCTGACCCCTGCCCCATCCTTCAGATGTCCCCTCAGCTGCCATAATTAGTCATTATCTGACTCTCCAGTGGAAGCTACCAGATTTCTCTAATAATATGTAAATTCTCTCTTCTAATTAGAGAATCCAGAATTTTAACTTCTTACAAGTCTGACTAGATTGCTATTCTTGTACTTTTTCATGCTGATTGCCTGCCTCGCTATACCCCATTCACTCATAGCATCATGCAAATCCTCTGTGCTGATGGCTGAGACCACTGGCCAAGCAACTTCTCAGAAGACAAACAACAAAATTTTTGTTATCTGTTACTTCTCCATGTGGCTTCCCAGGTGGCTCAGTGGTAAAAAAAAAAAAAATCTCCCTGCCAATGCAGGAGACGCAGAGACTCAGGTTCAGTCCCTGGGTCAGGAAGAGCTCCTGGAGAAGAAAATGGCAAACCACTCCAGTATTCTTGCCTGGAGAATCCTGCGGACAAAGCATGGTGGGCTACTCCTTTATGGGATAGAGTCCATAAAGTCACAGAAAGCCAGACATGACTTAGCAACTGAGCATGCACATTGCTTCTCCATACGGATAACCTCCTTTGATATAATGATGAATGAGACCAAAATCTGACTTTCTTGACCATTCACCATAATTATCTTGTGAATACCCCTAGCTCCAGCCTAGTTACAGGTCAAAATCAGCAAGAGTAATTCTCCAGGATCACCAAGACACAGTTGACTGAGCCAGTGTCTGTCTTTGGGATGACAAACTATCCCCCTAGAATCATAGCATGCGAGAGCAATAGATCTCATACCTGTAATGTGATAAGAATTCCACAGTGAACTGTGGAACTGTGCAGTTGTTTTCCAATCTGCTCACAGCCCCACACTCCCCTTTCAATCTCCTACTCTATACTGCCAGGCCCAGAAGCATGCTAGGTTTTCCAGAGATTCTCTTTTCAGTGGCTTTTGGTTAGGTTCATTCAATGTGAATCATATGCATCTGGAAAGAAGTCACCCTGGTCCTAGCAGAGGCGGTATCTCATAAGTACTTCAAGTGGCAGCATGGCACACCTCCCTCCAAGACCCCAGCGCTGCTTATTGACACAGTATTGCTTTTGCTATCATTTGTCAGCCAAGCAAGCTGTAAGACCCACCCAGACTCAAGAGATGGAGAAGACTCCACCTCCTACAAAAGAGCAGTCCCATTAAAATCATATTTTAAAAGTGCTATTCCTTAGCACATTCCTTGTTCCTTTCATTCCTCCGGTTCTCCCAACACCATTATTTTTATGATAGACAGTATGCAAAATGGTCCAGATTAATCTCTTCTGACTGCCTATTCCCCTTTGCAGTATGACTATAAAGTTCCTCCCATCAACAAGTAATGTCTTTCTCCACCTCTTGGATCTAGGTTGGACCTATGACTTGCTTTGGCCAATAAATAGTAGCAAAAGCAATATTCCAGTTCTGATTATTTTTTATATTGCATATATTTATTTCAACCCAACAACCTGTGATCAAGTGGGATTTATCCCAAGGATGAAAGGATTCAACATATGTGCATCAATCAAGTCCAACACCATATTCACAAACCAAAGAATAAAAACTATATGATCTCAGTAGATGCAGAAAAAGCTTTTGACTAAATCCAACACCCGTTTACAATAAAAACACTTTGGAAAGTGGGCATACTGGGAACATATCTCAACATAATAAAGACCATATGCCACAAACCCACTGCCAGTTCTGATTTTAGACCTAAAAACCTTGCATGCTTTCTTCTGGAATCCCACTAAGCTTCTGCATGAATGAGCCTGAGCTGGTCTGCTAAAGAATGAGACCTCACAGAGGAGAAACAAAGTGCCCCAGCCAAAATCCATCAGATGTCAGGACCAGAGGCACCTCACTGACCTGACATCTGCCACAGACACACGATTGAGACCAGCCAGGATCAGAAGAGCAGCCCAGTTGTCCACTAGACTGAGAAGTAGTAACAAACAGTTGTTCCTTTAAGCCACTAGTTTTAGAGTGTTCTGTAACCTCCCAACAGATAATCTTATAATAACGGATCTCTTTCATTAAATGGAAGACATTGCTATTTCTCTGACTAGATAATGACTAATAAAGAAAGCTTGTGAAAAATCAAGACCCCAGTTGAAGCACCCCCCTCATTTTGATCTTTGCCAAACACAGATTTCAAGGAGCTGTGGAAATTATCTTGTCAAAACTCTCACCTCTCAGGTGGTTTATCAATAAGATCACCTTTAGGCAAAACCTCAGTCTGATCAAATACTTGGTAATCAATTCCAGTGTCCAAGGAACAGCACCATACTGTCAGGGATCTTTTTTTAATTCCTAGCTTCATTCCCTCAAGCTGCAATTTTTGTCTTTTTCCTCGTATTTCTTTCTGAGACAAAGAAAAAAATACCGGCTGGCAGATATTCTCTACAACTAAAACATGTTTTACCTCTTAGGTTAAATAGCTGCAGCCAAATTCTTTAAGTTTTCATTCTGACTGTTTGGAATTTAAAAAGAAAAATTTAATTAGTGCCTGATAAACAGCATAATGATCTGAGATTTCTATATATTACAAAACGATCACCACAATAAGTCTAGTTACCATCTGTCACCACACAGAGATATTAATTACTATTGACTATATTCTACTTGGTGTACGTTTCAGCCCCGTGACTCATTTATTTTGTAATGGAAATTTATACTTCTGCTGGAAAAAACTCTTGAGAGTCCCTGGGACTGTAAGAAGATCAAACCAGTCAATCCTAAAGGAAATCAAGTCTGAATATTCACTGGAAGGACTAATGCTGAAGCTCCAATACTTCGGCCACCTGGTGTGAAGAACTGACTCCTTGGAAAACACCCTGATGCTGGGAAAGATGGAAGGCAGGAGGAGAAGGGTACGACAGAGGATGAAATGGTTAGATAGCATCGCCAAATCAATGGACATGAGTTTGAGCAAACTCTGGGAAATAGTTAAGGACAGGGAAGCCTGGCATACTGCAATCCATGGGGTCGCAAAGAGTTGAACACAAGTTAGAGACTGAACAAGCAAACAAACAAATCCTCTTAACATATTTCACTCATCTCTCTGTTAGGCAGGAAGTTAGCCAAGAACAAGAGGCAACTCCTTCAGCTAAACATCCATGACCCTGCCATGCTACAAAAGAGGAGACTCATTTTCTTTATAATACGGTCTAGACCCAATATCACCTTTGGGTCTGGGAATCCTGGCCCCTAAATGAAACCATTAATTATAACACTATTCTCCAGTTAGACCTATTTTGCAAAAGACAGGGCAAATAGTCTGAGATCCCATATGGACAACTTTCCTTTGTCCTAAGGAATAGCCAGGATTTCCTTACAACTTGTAAACTTCCCACCCTTGCAACCCTGCTACTTAAGGAAAATCCCTCAGTTCTACCAGCCACATCACATCTAGTTCTGCCCCACCACCTTACGAGGGACCTCTGTTACCTCCATCACTTAAAGTCTACCCCTTGATGGAAGCACCAGGAGGCAAATTTGGCCCACAACTAGTCCATAAGCCTTTCTCATTGGTAGAACTAAAACAGATCAAGGCAAAATTGGGTAGCTTGTCAGACAATTCCACTAAATATATCCAGGGATTCCAACATACTACTATGGCTTATGAAATGACCTGGAAAGATATCACCATAATCCAAACCAGACCCTTTCTGATACTGATATAGAATGAGTTGAAAGAGAGGCAAAAAAATTTGCTGATGAACTCCACCTTTCTGGTACTAAATACCCCACTGGGAAGACGGCAGGCCCCAGCATTGATCTGGAATGGGACTACAATCAGAAAGAACATCAATGGGAAAGAAACAATTTTATCATCTGTATCAAAGCAGGCTTTAAGGCAGCCCAACATTAAGTCATAAACTACTCCCATGTAACAGCAATCAGCTAGGAGCTCAGGGAAAATTCAACAGCCTTCCTTAACAGGCTGAGGGAAACATTCATTAAATACACCAATCTAGATCTGGACTCATATGAGGGACAAGTTAAATCAGCTCCTGATATTAGAGACAAATTATAAAAACTAATTGAAGACCTAAATGTCACCTTAGATGCACTAGTGAACAAAACCTCAGTCGTCTATAACCATGACCAAGAGACTGAGGCCAAGGCCTGGGAGAAGGAAAGAAGGAAGGAATCAAGACATGCCCAAATGATGGCTGCCCTAAAGGGTCAAGCTGCCCCCAAGAGTACCCTGAATTTACAGCTCAAAAAAAGACAAATGTCACATTTGTTGCCAGATGGGCCATTGGGCACAGAAGTGCCCCAGTTGGGATAAACCTAAGACTGCTTGCTATAAATACCAACAGTTGGGAAACTGGGCAGCCCTTTGCCCCTTGATCCAAAGAGACCAAGTACCAGAGGCTCCTACCCAGATGACTGCCCAAGACTGAGGAGGGCCCCTCCAGTTGGCCCCAACACAACAGATTCACATCACAAATGGATGTGGCAGGTAAGTCAATCATTTTCTTACTCAGTTGAGGGGCCACCTATTTGTCTTGACTTCCTTCTCTGGACCCTTCTCTTCATAGACCTGCACCATCATGGTAGCCACAGGCAAGCCATTCAACAGGCCTTCTACTATACCCCTCTTCTGTGTCTGGGAGGGATCTGGATTCTCCCATAGTTTTTCACAAATGCCTGACTGTCCTAGATGACTCCTGCGGAGGGACGTACTACAAAAATGGAATGCCATTCTGGACCCAATCCAGAGTGCAAACTCTGGGAAAATTTAGGAACTCTCCTAACTAATGAAGATATCAAAAATTCCTCTGGGCCATACCAGCTACGAGTCGACCCACTGACCTGGGACCCGGGTGTCCAAAGAAAAGTGAAAAATGCACCACTGGTCACGACAGCTCTAAAGGACCCACATAAATTTCCCCAAAAGACATAATATCCCCTTAAGTCCAAAGCCCACATGAGACTTCAACCCATCCTATCCAAATCCACGGTGTCTCATGGACTCCTTATCCCCACAAATTCACTTTGCAGTACCCCAATACTAGCAGTCAAGAAAAAGGACGGCACTTACCACCTGGTCTGTTACTGCCTCATTAATGACTTGTGAATCATTAATGAGGCAATAATTCCCATACACCCAATAGTCTCCAAACCTTACATATTTTTGGGAAAGCTACCCCCAGATAGTAGCTGGTTCTCAGCCCTAGATTTGAAAGATGCTTTCTCCTGCATCCTATTGGCCCCAGAATCACAATACTTGTTTGCATTAGAATAAGAATCTCCATTACAAGCACCTCAACAACTGACCTGGCCTGTTCTGCTACAGGGCTTTAGGGATAGCTCCCACCTCTTTAGACAGGTGCTAGCCTGAGATCAGGGCTTCCCTGATGGATCAGATGGTAAAGAATCTGCTTGCAATTCTTTCAGTTTGCAAGGAGACTTAGATTTGATCCCTCGGTTGGGAAGATCCCCTAGAGAAGGAAATGGCAACCCACCCCAGTATTCTTGCCTGGAAAATTCCATGGACAGAGGAGCCTGGCAGGCTACAGTTCATGGGGTCGCAAAGAGTTGGACACATCTGAGTGACTTCCAGTCCAAGATTTACAATGTTTAACACTTGAGAGGGGAGCTTTCATACAGTATGTAGATGAATTCTTGATTTGTTTCCTCTCTCAACCCTAGGCCATTCATGCCAATCAGGTCCTTAATTTCTTGGCCAAGTGGGATTATAAAGTGTCCAAATCTAAGGCTCAGCTAGTACAACAATAAGTTTCCTATCTCAGAACAATACTGACAGGTATACTGACAGGCACAGCATTTTGGCAGACTGTATAAAAGCTATCTATATCTGACCTACAGACTCCCACCACCTGTAAGCAGCTACAAGCATTCCTGGGCCTAACCAGGTATTGTATTCAGATACCCAACTATAGTTTCATTGCACAGCCCATATATGAAGCCCTAAAATGCAGAGATTATTAAATACCCCTTGCATGGGGGCCATCCCAACAGGAGGCCATAGAAACTGCCTCTTTGCCAGAGCTCAAGCTTTAAAATATCTTTGCCAAAAGAGATTTGGGGAAAAAAAAAAAATCTCTCTACCAGAGCTCCAACTTTAGGATTACCCAACCCTTCCGAGCTATTCCAAATTTCCACCCACAAAAAAGGGGGTGTTGCCTTAGAGATCCTCACCCAAAGACTAGGAGAAACTCAAAAGCCAGTAGCCTACCTCTCCAAACAGTAGGGTCCCACTGTGAAGGGCTGGCCCCCTGTCTTAGGGCACAGGAGTACTATCCCTCCTAAGAGAGGAAGCCCTTAAATTCACCCTGGGAGCACCCATTTGGGTTCTCACTACCCAGCATGTACCACATTTACTTAATAACTGGCTTCAGCCTGGCTTTCAGACAATAAGATCCTCAGATATCAAATCCTCCGCCCCTCTCCAGGTTATTTTTTGTTTTTTGTTTTTTAAACCCTCAGATATCTTGGGTGTTTGTAGGATTCTAAATCTAGCATTCTTGCTCATACCAGGGGGTAAAGCTCCTGCCGATTTTTGTTCCAAGGTCTTGACAATTTTCTTAAATGCCCACCTGGACCTTTCGGATCAACATTTGGCTGATGCTGACCACATTTGGTTCACCGATGGAAACAGTAATACAGCAGAGGGAAAACACAAGGCTGGATATGTCATCATATCCCTCCATGAGGTCACTGAGGCCTGGGCTTGCCTCAGTGCTCATCCCCATAACTTGCCAAAGTCACAGCACTCACCTGAGCATTAGAATTGGCCAAATCAAAAAGGGCCACAATTTACACTGATTCTAAATATGCTTTCTTGATCCTACATGCCTGTGTAGCCATTTGCAAAGAAAGAGGATTCCTAATCTCCAAAAACAGCCCCATTAAATACGACCCTCATTAATCAGCTAATCCAAGCTATCCACCTGCCTACAGAGGTAGCCATCTGTGTGTGTGCATGCTAAGTCGCTTTATCATATCCAACTCTTTGCGACCCTATGGACTATAGCCCACCAGGCACCTCTGTCCATGGGCCTCTCCAGGCAGGAATACTGGAGTGGGTTGCTCTGCCCTTCTCCAGGGGATCTTCCGAACCCAGAGATCAAACTCATGTTTCTTATGTCTCCTGCATTGGCAGGTGGGTTCTTTACCACTAGCGCCACTTGTGAAGCCCCCAGAGGTAGCCATAGTTCATTGCAAAGGCCATCAGTGAGGCTCATCTGACATTACAAAGGGAAACCAATTTGCAGACCAAGCTGCTAAGCAGGCTGCCTCTAAAGAAGCCCCAGGACAGGGAGCTCTCATCCCTGCCCCAGTCACTTCCTCTACCCACCTATATAGAGGAAGAAAAGGCATGGGCAGCCCGGAAGTTTTTCCATCTAGACTCATCCAGATGGTAATAGTTCTGATGAAACTCTTCTTGACCCCAGTAGCCTCCAATGGAAACTCATTAAGGCCCTCCATGAATTTACACATTTGAGATGGGATGCCTCTCTGCCTTGGTATCTAGAGTCCTAAAAGGCACAGGACTTAAGTAATCCAGCAGGTATCCAGCTCCTGTCCAACCTGTCCCTATAATAGTGAAAGTGTTAGTCACTCAGTCATGTCTGACTTTTTGTGACCTATGGACTGTAGCCTGCCCGGCTCCTCTGTCCTAGGGATTCTCCAGGCAAGAATACTGGAGTGGGTTGCCACATCTTCCTTCAGGGGATCTTCCCAACTGAAGGACTGAACCCACATCTCTTATGTCTCCTGCATTGGCAGGCAGGTTCTTTACCACTAGCACCACCTGGAAAGTCCAATATCATTTATATGTGGAATCAAAAAAAAATGTACAAATTAACTTACTATAAAACAGAAATAGAGTCACAGATATAGAAACAAACTTATGGTTATGAAGGTAGAAAAGGAAGGGGGCAAAAATTGGGAGATTGGAACTGACATATATACATCACTATATATAAAGTAGATAACTAAATAACACCCACTGTAGAGCACAGGGAACTCTACTCAGTACCCTGTAATGATCTGTATGGAAATAGAATCTACATGTATACAGATAACTTATTCACTTTGCTATACACCTGAAACTAACATAGCATTGTAAATCAACCATACTCCAAAAAAATGTTAAGAAATTTTTAAAAATAAACAAAGAAAGTCTTGGTTTCACCAAATATCCAGACTCGGAAATGATATACTTGGTCTGAACCTTCCAGTTTCTAATGCCTGGCTATGGCTTTGTGACCAGCAGTTGTACCTAGAGAACTCTGGATCTGAAGTTCTTTTATGATCTTCAATTAAAATAAATTTAACGTTTTCTCTCCCTCCAAACACAGCTTGATTCCTTACTTCCAAGTTTGGGTTTATTCCCTTCTTCTCTTTTCTGGTGCATCTCTGTTATCCTTTTTTTGTAATTGCCCTGTCCCTCCTACAAACTGTAATTTCCTTGGGAACAGAGACATCGTCTTACTCATCTTTGTATACTGCTTCTCTAAAATGCATGCACAGTACATGCTCAGTAAATTTTCACTGATTGAATAAAGAAAAATGGTCTTTACTCTCAAAGGAAAAAAAAATTATTGGGACTTTCCTGGTGGTTAAGAATATGCCTCCCAATGCAGGGGACACAGGTTCAATCCCTGGCTCAGGAAGATTCCACATACCACAGGGCAACTAGGCCCATGTGCCACAACTACAGAAGCCCCCACACCCTTAAAGCCTGCGCTCTGCAGCAAGAGAAGCTACAGCCACGAGAAGCCTGCCCACAGCAATAAAGAGTAGCCCCCATGGGCAGCAACTAGAGAAAGCAAAATGCAGCACAGCCATAAATAATTCTTTTAAAAAAAGAAAAAATTAAAAATAGAATGACCACATGATCCAGCAATCCTGCTTCTGGGTATACATCTGAGAAATGAAAATAGCATCTGAACAGAGATCTGCACTCCCATAGTCATTGCAGTATTATTCTCCGTAGCCACAATATCAAAACAACCTAAGTGGCAGTCAACAGATGAATGAAGATGTAGTATGTATTTTATATATACACACACACAAACACATACACGCATACACAGTGGGATATGTTCAGCCATGAGAAAGGACATCCTGCCAATTGTGACAACATGTATTAAGCTTGAAGTCATTACACTAATAAGTCATTCAGAGAAAGACAAATACTGTAATAAGAACTGTGGTCACCAACAGCTGTGGAAAAGGAGACATTGGTCAAAGAATACAAATGTCCAGTTATAAGATAAAAAGGTTCATGGGAATCACCATGGTGATTATTAATACTACTATATGATATACTTGAAAATTGCTAAACGTATAGACCTTAAATACTCTTACCACAAAAAAAGTTACTAAGTGATGTGATGGAGGTATTAACTAATGCTATGGTAGTTATTTCACAACTTATAAGTGTATCAAATCAACACATTGTATATCTTAAACTTATATAATGTTATACATGTCAGTTGTGTATCTTAAACTTATAACATGTCAATTATATCTCCATAAAACTGGAAAAAATCTAAAAATAATGACTTGAAAATTAGAATGATTCAGCAATAATATGCACTAAAACTTATATTGTTTGCCAAGTGGTCTTAAAATATATATAGTATATAAGAATTAATCTCCAAAATATACAAGCAGCTCATGCAGCTCAATACCAGAAAAATGAACAACTCAATCAAAAAGTGGGCCAAAGAACTAAACAGACACTTCTCGGCTGGACACTACGCGCATACTATCTGGATACCAAGAGGGAACATATTCAAACTACGGCCCCTGGAGAAGAGACATTTATGACCAGTCCCGTGAAAAACTATCCTGTTGTAACTCACCCCTTTCAGCTGTAAACAGTCTATCTTTGTCTCTTCCTCTATATAGGTGGGTAGAGGAAGTGACTGGGGCAGGGATGAGAGCTCCCTGTCCTGGGGCTTCTTTAGAGGCAGCCTGCTTAGCAGCTTGGTCTGCAAATTGGTTTCCCTTTGTAATGTCAGATGAGCCTCACTGATGGCCTTTGCAATGAACTATGGCTACCTCTGGGGGCTTCACAAGTGGCGCTAGTGGTAAAGAACCCACCTGCCAATGCAGGAGACATAAGAAACATGAGTTTGATCTCTGGGTTCGGAAGATCCCCTGGAGAAGGGCAGGGCAACCCACTCCAGTATTCCTGCCTGGAGAAGCCCATGGGACAGAGGTGCCTGGTGGGCTACAGTCCATAGGGTCGCAAAGAGTTGGATATGATAAAGCGACTTAGCATGCACACACACAGATGGCTACCTCTGTAGGTAGGTGGATAGCTTGGATTAGCTGATTAATGAGGGTCGTATTTAATGGGGCTGTTTTTGGAGAAAAGGGAAGCCTCTTACACTGTTGGTGGGAATGCAAACTAGTACAGCCACTATGGAGAACAGCGTGGAGATTCCTTAAAAAACTAGAAATAGAACTGCCATATGACCTAGCAATCCCACTTCTGGGCATACACACAGAGGAAACCAGAATTGAAAGAGACACATATACCCCAATGTTCATTGCAGGACTGTTTACAATAGCTAGGACATGGAAGCAATCTAGATGTTCATCATCAGAAAAATGGAGAAGGAAGTTGTGGTACATATACACAACGGAATATTACTCAGCTATAAAAAAGAATGCGTTTGAGTCAGTACTAATGAGGTGGATGAAACTGGAGCCTGTTATACAGAGTGAAGTAAGTCAGAAAGAGGAACATCAATACAGGATATTTATGTATATAGATGGACTTCAGAAAGACAGTAACAACAACCCTATATGCAAGACAGCAAAAGAGACACAGATGTAAAGAACAGACTTTTGGACTCTGTGGGAGAAGGCAAGGGTGGGATGATTTGAGAGAATAGCATTGAAACATCTATATTACCATATGTGAAATAGATGACCAGTGCCAGTTCAATGCATGAAGCAGAGCACCCAAAGTCAGGGCTCTGGAACAACCCAGAGGGATGGGGTGGGGAGGGAGTTGGGAGCGAGGTTCAGAAGGGGGACACATGTATACCTGTGGCTGATTCATGTCAATGTATAGCAAAAACCATCACAATATTGTAAAGTAATTAGCCTCCAATTAAAATAAATAGCTCAGGTCGTAAAGAATCTGCCTGCAATGCAGGAAACCTGGGTTCGATCCCTGGGTTGGGAAGATCTCCTGGAGAAGGGAAAGGCTACCCACTCTAGTATTCTGGCCTGGAGAATTCCATGGACTGTATTTTGGGGCTTCCCTGGTGGCTCAGACAGTAAAGAATCTCCCCACAACATGGGAGACCTGGGTTCGATCCCTGGGTTAGGAAGATCCCCTGAAGGAGGGCATGGCAACCCACTCCAGTATTCTTGCCTGGAGAATCTCCATGGACAGAGGAGCCTGGTGGGCTAGAGTTCACGCGGTCGCAAAGAATCAGATACGACTGATTGACTAAGCACACAAAATAAATAAATTAAAAGGAAAAAAAAAAAAAGAGTCAACGAACCTATATATGCATGTGCTCTCCTTATCATCATTATGGCTTTGACACCACTCCAGGGAAGCCTCTTGTTTTTTCATCTTAATCCAAATATCCCTCTACTCAGATGGCCTTTCCACAGCCAGGAAAAGAACCTGAAAGAGCAGGAAGTGGGAAATGAAACAAGATGACAATTGACTCTCATGAGTAACAAAGCTTGTCTAGAAACCCCTAGGAATACAAATAATCATGACTTTAATGCCTGCTGGCTCCAATGCCAGGGTGACTCTAGGGCAGTAACATGGTTTCTAAACTACTTGCAATATTGGGCTAGAGAAACCAGGCCAGTGCTCAGATGTGCAGTTCACAGCAGCCTGCGCAGGGCCCTGAACGAGCCTGCTGCTGGATCAGCAATATCTTGAACTCTCACTATTAGCCAGGGAGCACTTTTCATCAAGAGACAGATTCTTTTCTCCACTAGCAAAACATCCCAACAACAAAATTAGGGAAGAAAAAAAAACTATAATATTGGTAAAACCCCTCACCATCTGGGGGAAAAAAATCATGATTGTAAAGGTGAAAATGCCTAGAAAATATGATTTAAAGAAAGCTAGCATAACCCAAGTGCTTTCCATGTGGCACAGTAGTAAAGAATCCACCTGCCAACACAGGAGATACAAGAGACAAGGGTTAGATCCCTGGGTCGGGAAGACCCCCTGAAGAAGGAAATGGCAACCCATTTCAGCATTCTTGTCTGGAAAAATCCATGGACAGAGGAGCCCAGCGGGCTACAGTCCATGGAGTCGCAAAGAGTCGGACATGACCGAGCAAATGAGCATGGACCAGTGCCAGTTCAATGCATGAAGCAGAGCACCCAAAGTCAGGGCTCTGGGACACCCACATGGAGCATAACCCAGATGGAACTAGGTCTTCCAATTCCTGCTTCTCTGTGTGGGGTTATGTTCAAAATAAACACAAGTTGGACCCCAGGAGTCTCAAGCATCAAAGAATCTAGCATTTTTTAGCACAAAAGGGGAATTGCACTCCCCATTAGAGAACAAGACTGAACTTCCTAAAAATCTTCCCAGACGATCCACATCTCCTTCTCCCCAAAGGTGTCCTCTCCTCCCTCACAGCCTCTCAGTTGCGTCCCATCCAGGTCCTTTCTTGCTGGTGGCCTAGGGCCCTTCTCCTGCAGAGTCGCACACCTCCTGGCGCTTTGTTCTGTCCTGAGGCTCTGTCCACTGCCTCAGTCAGCACTGCAGAGGCAGGCAGCTGAGCACCACTCATTCCTTAGCAACCAGGAATGAGAGACCAGGTATTTACATGTTACTCTTTCTCCTCCAAGAAACCATTTTGAGGGCCATTAAGTATGTTTGGGGGTCACAGTAAAGTTCTAAAGTTTGCACCATCACAAGCATCGGGGGAAAAAAAAAGTATAACAAATCATTTTGTGAATCTCTTTCTTCTACTGCTCATAACAGATCACTACGGTTTAGGACTCTAGGCAGATTCTCCTACAAGGCTTCTATTCAACAGACTGCTCTCTTCTAAGGTTTTAGAGGAGCCTCTGCTGGCTTGAAATTATATCTTTTTGTCTTTAATCTCCCTTGTTTCATCTTCTCAAGCTTCAGCTGAATGCTTAGGAACCACATGGCCTTTACTCAAACTTCATCATTTTTTAAAGAGTTTATTTCCCTAGATCTGTATTTCTATGAATAACAGAGAGTGAATGTTTCTTAATTTAAGCCACAAAAGTACTTTAGGTCTCCGGGAAGGGCCAGCCATTCTGTTCTCATTTTAAAGAGGCTACTCTGAATTATACTACTAAAAAATATTTTATTTTTGTATAGTTTACAAATAAAAAATTGTGTTATGTCCAAACCACAGTGTTTCAGGATTATGACATTTTTCAGACACATCAGGTTCCCAATGTCCTAAGATGTCTAAGGGCAAAAAGCCTTTGCCTTACCCCTGAGTTCTGTTTACACATACCACAAATGTGATCATACTGTAGGAGAAAGGCCACAAGCCCTGGAGTTACAGAAGCCTCATTCAAGTTATGCCCTGACTCGCATGAACTCTGGGACCTCGACCAAGTGCTAGTAAAGGATTAAATTTGCTAATCTCCTAGTAAATATAACTACGCTTTTACAGCTTTTCTCATCAACAGAGGGAGTTTCTCCAACCTTAGGATCTTTGCTGGCCTTGAGACTTGCTTTGACAAATAAAATGTGGTAGAAGCAACAGCCTTGCAGCTTCTGTCTTCACCATGTTGGACAGCTTTCCTGAGACCTCCAAGTGAGGAAGCTCATCTAGCCCATGGAGGAGGGGAAGCCACAAGGGGGAGAAGCCAGGCATCATAGCCCATAGCTGACATCAACAGCCACATACACCACTAAGGTCTCTTGGACCCTCCAATCCAATGGACCCTCCAGCATCTTGAACCTGGACAAAACCAGCAGAGGAGCCATCCTGCCGAACTACAGAATCATGAAGAAGTCATTACAAATAAATGTCCTCATGAAATAGAAATAGACTCACAGTTGTAGAGAATAGATTTGTGGTTGCCAAATGCAGGGGTGGAAGGGAGGAATGGGATGGGAGTTTGAGGTTAATAGATGCCAACTAGTATATATTGGACCGATAAACAAGATCCTCCTGTATAGCACTGGGAATATATTTAATATCCTGTGATAAACTGAAATGGAAATACATATATATATGTATAACTGAATCACCTTGCTGCATACCAGAAATTAACACAACATTGTAAATCAATAAAAAAAATTTTTTAATGAGTCATCGTTGCTTTCAGCTACTAAATGTCAGGGAAGTCTGTTACCTAGCAAAGAGTATGTTTCCATTTCCTCATTTAAATAGGACAATAATGCCTATTCAACTATTCATTTCTTTATTCAAGAGAGCTAATGGCTTACTACATAGAATCTATAGAATATATAATCATATATAATTGAGAATCAAGTGAGACGAATGTTAACGTACTTGGTAACATTAATTTTATTTTTGTTACTAACACCTCCTTTCACGGAGCTCCCATGTTTCTTAAGCTCTTAAATTCACTTTGATAGTCTCAGAGGATCAAATAGCATTGTTTTCAGCCCTCTATGAGGTTGCACAGAGTCGGACACGACTGAAGCGACTTAGCAGCAGCAGCGGCCCTCTCTGATGGAGCTGACCCTTCACACCTGCCCTTCTACTTACTCTCATTAGCAGAGAAATCAGCCCTTAAATTAAGGACCACTGGAACTTTCTTTTTAGGGGCCAGAAACTGACTCATTACAAGGAGCCATAAAGCACTAAAGATGGAGAACCTTCCCATTACCATCCCAATAAGAGCTTAAAAAAAAAAAAATAGTTAACAACAATAATAGCTAAAATGTATTGAGGTACAGTACTGTTTTTTAGTGAACTGCAGCTGGACTCAACAGCACTCTGGGATAGGTGGTGTTATTATCCCTACTTGGGGGAAAGGAAACTTACACCCCAGTAATGGTCATTTTAAATCACTTGCCCAATCATCATGAGATACACTAGGATTCAACCCCTGGGTAATCTGAGACCAGATTGTGCACCCCTCCCCCTTAACCTCCTGATCTACTCATTTTTCCACACCAAGTTTTTCTGTGGCTCCCAATACTCATCCAGAACAAAGACTGTGTCTTTTTCAAGCTGAGTTCATTGGAGGTGAAGCTCTGTGAACTTGGCCAAGTCATCTCCTTCTCTGCCCACACCAGGTAAATTATGCATATTAATTATAAGTTATAATATGTTTTATATATATAATGTAGAAAATCCCTTTGAAAATCCAGATAGTAAATTCTTCCCCAATATCTTTTTTATTATGAATTCTGTTCTCTTTTTTACTAAGGCAACTAAAGAATATTAGGCAAAGAAAAGAAAAAGCAGATGCTATAAAAGTGTGTTTATTAACTAATGCAAGGAAATGAAAGGGCAACAGAGGAGATTCTATTTATATCTGCCTAGAGGATTATGCCATCATCTATACTATTTGATTTCTTAATGCATTCATTCAGAGCTGAGACTCTGTAGGGTGCTCTTTAAGCCTGACATTGAATGAAATAATTTAATTAAAATAGACTTGAGGCTTTTGCAAGGTATTAAACTCCCTGAAAAGATTTAAGACTTGCTCCAGGCCACTTCGGAGCCTGGAGGGCTATAGTCCATAAGGTTGAAAAGAGCTGGACATGACTGAAGTGACTTAGCACATAGGCACACACACCAGGCAGTTTTAGCATCCCACTGGTGAACCCACAGGAAAGCATAAGATGGGCTCAGCAACGGAGAAGGCAATGGCACCCCACTCCGGTACTCTTGCCTGGAAAATCCCATGGACGGAGGAGCCTGGTAGGCTGCAGTCCATGGGGTCGCGAAGAGTCAGACATGACTGAGCGACTTCACTTTCACTTTTCACTTTCATGCATTGGAGAAGGAAATGGAAACCCACTCCAGTGTTCTTGCCTGGAGAATCCCAGGGACGGGGGAGCCTGGTGGGCTGCCGTCTATGGGGTCACACAGAGTCGGACATGACAGAAGCGACTTAGCAGCAGCAGTAGCAGCAACAACGGGTGTTTCTGGAGACATTGGTGGAGGAGAGTTCTGGGCTGCCTAGAAAGGGGGTTGTCAGAGTAGATACTGTAACTCAGGGAAAACATTCTGCCCAAAATCTTCCCAACAGCTCACTAGAGTCTGACATTCATTTTATCGTATTGCCCTGGATGAAACCTATCCTTCCATAGCAAGAAGTGAAATTTAACAAATAACAATCATTAATACATACCACTGAGTGCTCTCAGTGAATACCCTCAGTATTGACCAATGCACTTTTCATGCATCATCTTATATAGTCTTCACAACTGTATGATGTTAACCATCATCAAGCCCATTTTATAGATGAGAAAACTAAGGTGCCAAAACGTTCCATGATTTTGTTCAAGGTTATATGGCTAGCTGGCTGCAGACAAACCCTCCTCTGTGGTGCCAAACCAGTGCTGCTCAGCACTTAAAAATGCAAGTGGATAAGAAAAACATAATTCAAAAAGACACGTACCCCTATGTTCATGCATGCTTAGCTGCTCAGTCATGTCTGACTCTTTGCAACCCATGGACTGTAGCCCACCAGGCTCCACTGTCCATGGAATTTTCCAGGCAAGAATACTGGTGCCATTTCCTTCTCCAAAGGATCTTCCCCACCCAGGGATCAAACCCTCATCTCCTGCATTGGTAGGCAGATTATTTACCACTGAGCCACTGGGGGTGTTCATTGTAGCACTATTTACAATAGCCAGGACATGGCAGCAACCTAAACATCCATTGATGAGGAATGGATAAAGAAGTGATACATATAAGCAATGCAATATTACTCAGCTATAAAAAGGAACAAAATTGGGTTATTTGCTGTGATGTGGATGGACCTAGAGTCTGTCCGCACAGACTGACATAAGTCAGAAAGAGAAAAGCAAGTATTGTATATTAACGCATATAGGGAATCTAGAAAAATGCTACTAATGAACCTATCTGCAGGGCAGGAATAGAGACACAGACATAGAGCATAGACTTGTAGACACAGTGGGGGAAGGAGTGGGTGAAATGAATGAGTAGCATTGACATATATATACTACAATGTGTAAAACAGATAACTAGTAGGAAGCTCAGAGAAGGCAATGACAACCCACTCCAGTACTCTTGCCTGGAAAATCTCATGGATGGAGGAGCCTGAAAGGCTGCAGTCCATGGGATCACTGAGGGTAGGACACGACTGAGCGACTTCACTTTCACTTTTCACTTTCATGCATTGGAGAAGGAAATGGCAACCCACTTCAGTGTTCTTGCCTGGAGAATCCCAGGGACAGAGGAGCCTGGTGGGCTGCCGTCTATGGGGTCGCACAGAGTCGGTCACGACTGAAGTGACTTAGCAGTAGCAGTAGGAAGCTGCTGCATAGCACAGGGAGCTCAGCTGTGAGCTCTGTGATGGTCTAGAGGAGTGAGATGGGGGTTGGAGGGGAGGTTCAAGAGGAAGGGGATATATGTACAAGCCCCAGTACTTTGGCTCCTGAGTTGAAGAGCCGATTAACTGGAAAAGACCCTGATGCTGGGAAAGACTGAAGGCAAAAGGAGAAGAGGGTGGCAGAGGACAAGATGATTAGAAAGCATCACTGACTCAATGGGCATGAATTTGCGCGAACTCCAGGAGATAGTGAAGGACAGGGAAGCCTGGCGCACTATAGCCCACAGGATTCAAAGAATCGGACACAACTTAGCAACTGAAAAACTACAATAGCTGATTCACCTTGCTCTACAGCAGAAACTAAAACACTGTAAAGTAACAATACTTCAATTAAACAATTGAAAAATACAAGTGGTATGTTATTACAGGAGTCTGAACTGGAGAAGTATGTGCATGGGAAGAAATAAAGACACAGCCCCTTTCCTCAGGTGCGTGCAGTCTGGTAAGCAAACATGGCTTATTGTCAGAGTAGTTCAAACTAGCTTACAAATGACTGAGGTCAGAGCCAAACGTGAGAATAGGTTTTCACATGGGCAGAGCAGAGAGAACTAAATTACAGGAAGAGGAGGATATAAAACAGGCAAGCTTAGGACCTAAATCACCCTGCACAGGTCTGCCCGAGGCAGGCACAGTTTAGCCACTTTTTTTGTTTAAATTTTTATTTTGTATTGGGGTATGGCCGATTAACAAACAGTGTTGTGATAGTTTCAGGTGAACAGCGAAGGGACTCAGCCACACATATACATGGATTCAGTTCAGTCCATCATGTCCAACTCTGCGACCCCATGAACTGCAGCACGCCAGGCCTCCCTATCCAGCACCAACTCCCGGAATTTACTCAAACTCATGTACATGTATTCATTCTCCCCTAAACCTCCCTTCCATCCAGGTAGCCACTTTTATTTTTCATGCGGGTAAATTTCTGACTCCACTTCCAATGTGTGGTGGGTCCTTTCCCACACCAAGCAATTCTCCAGCACCACCTGGATGTCCTACAATTCAACTTAAATCTGATACTGTTTACCCAGAGGTAGCATCATATCCCACAACTTAAGGGCTCAGCCCCACAAGACTGCTCCCCACTTCAGACACCAATGGAAAGCCCAGGTTTTATGACTGACCAAAAATAACTAAAGGTTTAAAAGATCCCCTGCTTAGGTTCAGTTAATACTCTAGAGTGGCTCATAAAACTCAAAAGAACATTTTACTTACCAGACTGCCCGAAAAGACGGGTGGAGTGTGGGTTGGGGAAGCATCCATGTCCTCTCCAGGTGCAACACCCTTCCAGGGCCTCCATCTTCCCCGGGAAGTTCTCTGAACCCAGGCCTCCTGGGCTTTTTAGGCCACTTCATTATGTAGGCCCACTTGACTAAACATTGGCCACTGGAGATCAAACTCATTGACCATCCCCTCTGCCCTGCTCTGAGGTCAGGGGGTGGAACTCAAAGTTGTAATCACAGGATTGGGTCTCCTAGCAACTAGCCTCCTTCCTTAGGTGTTGTCTAGAAGTCACCATTAACACAACAAAAGACACTTTTAATGCTCTCAACACAGAAAATTCCAAGGGAAATTCCAGTTTTGGAGGTCTGTGCCAGAAGTGGGGACAAAGACCAAATATACATCTATTATAAATCAGTATGACAGCTGGGAATTCCATGAGCTTAGGAACTGTGTTTTCCTTATTAAGCTCCAGGAAATGTTGGGGAAATTTCCTCCATTTTCCCAACACCAACATTTTGTTGGGCAAGAGTACCTGATAGAATAAAAATAAAATACATAAAATTAAATAAGCAAAAGAAAAGAAACCTCAACCCTAAATCTAACCTCTTCTTAAGAGGGGAAGGAAAAAAAGGAAGGCAGGTGAGCGAATGCCTAGGAAATGGAAGGGGAGAATTTGAAAGACCTGTTGGGTCAATGTAAGTGAGGTCAACAGCTGAAATGACCACCCTGAACTGCTAGCTCAGGCTCAGGACTTATGAGGACTTGAGTGTGATGAGACTCACCTGGGAAGCTTGTTTAAACACAGATTGCTGATTCACCCCCAGAGTTTCTGATTCAACAGATCAGGGAAACTTTGCCTTTCAAACTAATTTCCAGGTGATGTTACTGATGCTGGTTCAAGGTCTCGCCCCTGAGAAGCAACAGCATTCAACTTTATTGCACATTAAAATCACCTGGCGGAGTTTATAAAAATACCTAGGCTGTACCCTTGACCAACTTCATCGTAATCCCTGGAGTGGAACCAGGTTATACCTATTTGTTTGTTTTTTAATTAGGTACTTATTTTTGGCCGCCCTGGGTCTTCATTGCTGCCTGCAGCATTTTCTAGTTGCATCGAGCAGAGGCTACTTTTCAGTGCGGTGCTCGGGCTTCTCATTGTGGTGGCTTCTCTTGTTACAGAGCACCGGCTGTAGGTGCGCAAGCTTCTGTAGTTGTGGTGCTCAGGCTTAGCTACTCTGGGGCAAGTGGGATCTTCCTGGACCAAGGACCAAACCATACACTGGCAGGAAGATTCGCAATCACTGAACCACCAGGGAGGCCCCTGCCTGTTTTTTAAAAGTAGAACTAGGTCATTGCAATGTGCAGTCAAACCCAAGATGAAGTAATGTAGGTACATGTGTGGACTTGAAGTTCACACATCATTAAAACAACAACTAATATTTACTGAGCAATTATCATGGGACAGTCAGTCTGCTGAGTACATTACTGCGTGATTTCATTTAATCCACACAAACCTTCAAGTAGGGACTATTAACCCCATTTTACTGATAAGAAGAGGAGTCAGAGAAATTAAGTAATTTGTCCTAGGCAATAAACTAGTCATTGAAAACCTAAGTATCCAATTCGGGTCTATGTGCAAAGACTCCTAATCCCTGGGAGTCTTTAGGCCCTTCCCCAAGGCACAATGCTCTGGCCTCTGACTTAAATCTTTAGTATTTGGTTGAGTCCAAATGCCAACAATCTGGTCTGGAAAAGTTGGAATCAGCTTCATATCTGGGATTATATAGATAGATTAATAGATATCTGTATTCATAGATACACATATTTAAAAATGCAAATCACAGAATGGTTGCTTTGCTGAATTCAATACTATTATTATTTAAAACTGGACATGGAACTGGAACATGGACATGGAACCGGACATGGAACAACAGACTGGTTCCAAATAGGAAAAGGAGTACGTCCAGGCTGTATATTGTCACCCTGCTTATTTAACTTCTATGCAGAGTACATCATGAGAAACGCTGGGCTGGAAGAAGCACAAGCTGGAATCAAGATTGCCAGGAGAAATATCAATAACCTCAGATATCCAGCTGACACCACCCTTATGGCAGAAAGTGAAGAGAAGCTAAAAAGCCTCTTGATGAAAATGAAAGAGGAGAGTGAAAAAGTTGGCTTAAAGCTCAACATTCAGAAAACGAAGATCATGGCATCTGGTCCCATCACTTCATGGCAAATAGATGGGGAAACAGTGTCAGACTTTATTTTGGGGGACTCCAAAATCACTACAGATGGTGACTGCAGCCATGAAATTAAAAGACACTTACTCCTTGAAAGGAATGTTATGACCAACCTAGATAGCATATTGAAAAGCAGAGACATTACTTTGCCAACAAAGGTCCGTCTAGTCAAGGCTATGGTTTTTCCTGTGGTCGTGTATGGATGTGAGAATTGGACTGTGAGGAAAGCTGAGCGCCAAAGAATTGATGCTTTTGAACTGTGGTGTTGGAGAAGACTCTTGAGAGTCCCTTGGACTGCAAGGAGATCCAACCAGTCCATTCTGAAGGAGATCGGTCCTGGGTGTTCTTTGGAAGGAATGATGCTAAAGCTGAAACTCCAGTACTTTGGCCACCTCATGTGAAGAGTTGACTCATTGGAAAAGACTCTGATGCTGGGAGGGATTTGGGGCAGGAGGAGAAGGGGACGACAGAGGATGAGATGGCTGGACGGCATCACGGACTCGATGGACGTGAGTTTGAGTGGACTCCGGGAGTTGGTGATGGACAGGGAGGCCTGGCGTGCTGTGGTTCATGGGGTTGCAAAGAGTCGGACACGACTGAGCGAATGAACTGAACTGAACTGAATATTTAAAAATCCAGCCACTGTCCTGCTTATACTCCTTCAACAGCACATAACCACTTTCAAGAAAAGTTCAGCCTCCAAATATGGCCTTCAGGGCCCTTCATGATGGTACCCCTGCCTCAGACTCTCCAGCCCCACATCCCTCCTCCTCTATTCTCACCAGCCTATTTTCTGTTCCCCACATCCAACCATGCCCCAAGCCTTTGTCTGGGCTCTTTTTTTCTCCTTCCTTCCTCCTCATTTGCCTGGAGAACTCGTACCCATCCCTTAGACTCGGGTCAACTGTCACCTTCTACCCAGAACCCTCCCACCTGCCCTTCTCTGAGCCGTTACAGAAGCATGTGTATCCCATTCTATTCTAGGGTTACTATGTATCATTCTCTATCCCTTTACTCTGTTGGCTGAATTTCTAAAGCGACCTTTATAACAGAACCCTGGCTTTGCCCTGAGAATGAGTCTTTTCCTAAAGACTCCCCCCAGTAAAAACTACACTCTCTCCATCCTCTGGAGAGGGAGTATCCATCCTTTCCTCCATTCTCCTCTCTTCCTCTGTAAACCCTCTGCAGCTCTGAATCTTGTGTTCTCAGACTATACCACCCACCAACTTTTGTTGTCACAGTCCTTTTCCCAGCGTCACCCCTTTTATTCCTTGAATACTTAGCTCCTGGCTTACTGTCCCTCTCTGCAATACCAGATCAGTCCTAATTACTGGTGATTCTGGTATCTATTGTTGACCCTTCCAATATCCTGTTCACGCAGTTCCTCGATTTTCTCACCTCTGATGAGCTGGGTCTCTATGCCACTCCACCAACCTCTCCCATGGTCTCACCCCAGACCCTAGACCTTGTCGTTACCAATCACTAAAACCCCTCCAAAATCTCATCTTTCAAGCATCCCATTCTCCAAGTGAGGATGTGGCATGGGGGAGGAGGAGGGACAGTGAACAGAGGCTTAGGTTCCCTGCCCATTGTTATCCTTGCTCCCTCTGGCCCAGTCCCCTGGCCTCTTCTCACTTTGTCAGACTCACTTGGCTAAAACACACATTTCTCTGTTAAAATCAGGTCTCTGCCTGTTCTGTCCCCACACGCTGAGAGCTGAAAGGGGCTAGAGAAAAATATAACCACACCGACTGATCAGTGTCCAGTCATGACCGTGAACATCAGTGGCTCCCGTTGCTAGTCCACGCATCTTCCACCCACACTGAGAATTCTTTCACGCTTCTGCTCCTCACTGCAAGCCCCAAGTCCCCACCCCCATCTTCAGCACTTGACTTTGCTTCTCTAAATCATTAGAAAACAGAGGCAATCAGATAAGAACGTCCACAAATTCCCACCCCGTTTCACTCAGGTGCACTGCACCCAGCCCTCACCACCCTCCTGAAGTCATGAGGCAGGGGTCCAGAGACCCTCCCCTGGCCACCCAGGGATTCCAGAGGCTGCAGCACCGCTAGAGTGAGCCAGTTCGCTTCTCTCCTTCTGCCACATCCTCCCTAGGTGGGGAGATGCCACCAAGACAGAACAAACTGTGCTGGGGCTGCGGATCTCTTTTATTTTGTTAAATTGGAAATTTAAATTATTCTTTTGTGCTCTGTACAAAACTAGAGGATAAAGCCCTTGATATGCAATTATTTCAACAAACAAAAGGCTGGGTATCCCTGTATTGTTCCTCCAGTGGATGCCTATTTATCTGGCTTCTACTTATTTCAAGTACAGTGACCCACAGAAAACAAATAAAATAGGATTTGAAGATTTGAAGTTCTTAATGTGTTGTGTATTTACTTGGATTTACAAAGACCAATTGTTCAACTCAATCAGTAAAAATGAAATCTTATTCAGTCTTTTCCCTTGTAATCATCGGAGGACCTCAGAAATGAATGGGAAGTGTGTGTGGGGGAGGGAGGCAGATGTGTGGAAATGCAATTTTCTGTCAACTGCTTTGAGAAGTCTTCACTTGCCCCAGAAAATTTTTTGAGAAAGAGTGTTGGATTGTTCTCCCCTCCCTTTCCAGCCCAGACTGTTGACAATTAAATTCCCACTTCCATAGTTCATTAGTTAAAGCCATAGGAGAGAATCTTCTTAGAGTATTTCTGTTTTAATTGACCTTGAGAACCTACCATCTGCCTTGGCATTTGCAAGTGCTTTATGTCTGATATTTGAATCTTTAAGCTTCATAGTACAGGTAGTATTGTACCATCATCCCCATTTACAGATTGGGAAACAGAGGCTTAGATAAATTCAGAGGTCAGCCCAAGGTCTGTAACTACTGAGTGAGGGAGCTGAGAACCAAACCCAGGCAGTCTGACTTCTGAGTGTGTGTACAATGGGTGTCACAACACTTTCCATTTTCCTCTCAGAGATTCAATCCTTTATATTCTACATTTGAAACAGGAAGGAAGGGGCAGGGCACAACTTTTTAAAGAATGACATAACCCAAGGGTCTCCCGCATTGTAGGCGGACGCTTTACCGTCTGAGCCACCAGGGAAGTCTAACCCAAGGATACAACATAAACCAATTAGAATCAAATGGGTCCAAGAGGGTGGACCAGTCCACTTTGACTAGACCTTGATCCTCAATCAGCAAGCTAAACAACACACCCAGAGGAGCCATGACAGTTTCAAGGCACTATCAAAAGACCAAAAGGTGAGCAGGGACCCAACTCCTAAAAATCTCCACTCCTTCCCCAAACTAGTTGGAATAATCCTCCCACTCATTTGTCCATGAAATTACCGAGCCCATAAAAGCTAACCAACCACATTTCAGGGCCCCCCCCCCACTCGCCCTCTGCACTGGCCCACATTCTGTCTGTGGAGTGTGTTCCTCTCGGAATCTGAGTAAATCCAATTCTTACCTATCACTTTGTCTCTCACTGAATTCTTTCTGCGAGCAGATATTAAGAACCTGAGCCTCATCGTGTCCTGAAACCAGGTACCCTGGGTTTTGGCTGGGTTCAAGTCCTGGTCACATGGGTTCGAGTCCCAGCACATGGGTTCAAGTCCCAATCTGAGGCAAATGGTTTCACATTGGATATTTAAAAGGGAAATGGGGGACTTCCCTGATTGTCCGGTGGTTAAGAATCTGCCTGTCAATGGAGGGGGATGTGGGCTCAGTCTCTAAAGTCCAAGAAGATCCCACATGCCTTGGGGCAAGTAAGTCCATGCAGCACAACTACTGAAGCCCATGGGCTGGAGAGCCAGTAATTCACAACTACTGGGCCCACACGCTGCGATTACTTAAGCCTGTGCACCAAGAACCCATGTTCCACAGCAGAGAGAAGCCACAGCAATGTGCCGCACAACTAGAGAAAGCCTGCATGCAGCAACAAAGACCCAGTGCATTTTTTAAAATGCGATGAATGGAGTTAAGTTTCACTGAGAGGATAAAAGATGAATTACGTCATATAGAATGGATTGCCTTACTCAGGAATAGAAGTAGCAGTCAAAATGTAAATTCTGCTGATGGAGAGGTTGCATTTTAAATTCTTGATGGCTAAAATACTGGCAAAGGCACTTTTGATAGTGCCTTGAAACTGTCATGGCCCCTCTGGGTGTGTCATTTAGCTTGCTGATTGAGGATCAAGGTCTAGTCAAAGTGGACTGGTCCGCCCTCTTGGACCCATTTGATTCTAATTGGTTTATGTTGTATCCTTGGGTTAGACTTCCCTGGTGGCTCAGACAGTAAAGCGTCCGCCTACAATGTGGGAGACCCTTGGGTTATGTCAGAGTGACTCCAGTCTCTAAGTGGCTAAGGGAGGTAGTCTAAGGTGGTGGTTTCTGGAGTGAAAGCTGCCGAAGTTTAAAGCCAGGCTCTTCTTACTGTGCGATCTAGGGTAAGTTACTTAACCTCTATGACTCTCAGGTTCTTCTACGTAAACGGAGATGACAATAACAGTAGTTACTTTCCAATCAAGTTGGCTCCAAGTGTTCATCAAAGAAGCACCATTACGTTTTGAATGCAAATACAGCGTAAGAGACTGAATATACAACAGCCTGTGCTGTGCTTAGTCCTCAGCTGTATCGACTCTTTGAGATCCCGTGAACTGTAGCCTGCCAGGCTCCTCTGTCCATGGGGATTTTCCAGGTAAGAATACCAAAGTGTTTTACCATGCCCTCCTCCAGGGGATCTTCCCTACCCAGGAATCAAACCGGGGTCTCCAGCATTACAGGTGGATTCTTTACCAGCTGAGCTACCCGGGAAGCCCATAAAACAGCCAGCTGCTGCTAAGTCGCTTCAGTCATGTCTGACTCTGTGCGACCCCATAGACGGCAGCCCACCAGGCTCCCCCGTCCCTGGGATTCTCCAGGCAAGAACACTGAAGTGGGTTGCCATTTCCTTCTCCAATGCATAAAAGCGAAAAGTGAAACTGAAGTCACTCAGTCGTGTCCGACCCTCAGCAACCCCATGGACTGCAGCCTTCCAGGCTCCTCCGTCCATGGGATTTTCCAGACAAGAGTACTGGAGTGGGGTGCCACTGCCTTCTCCATAGAACAGCCTAACCCTATGTAAAAATAGAACTCTAGCCTACTATCTCAACCAGCCCTAGAAACCAACTCATTATCTAGGGATCCCATGAATCCATCCCACTTATTATTTATAAGGCAGACTTGTACAAAGTCAGACCACTATCTCTAGAAAAAAATTCCATGAAGCCAAACAACAACTCCTGTCACTAGCAGCCCAAAACAGGCAGAATTGATTAATAACTGGCAGCTTCATTAAAGTTTGTCCTTGCTTCCAACTTAGAAAACCAGAGAAAGCCAAATAAGCACCCTTAACCAATCACATAAGATGTCCTATCTCTAGCTGCCCCCTCCTTGAGAACTTCCCCACACTAACAGCATCCAGTCAGGGCAAACCTAAAGTCTTCTCTTTTCTCCACTACAAAATCTTCTCATTTCTCTTCTCATTTCTCATTTCTCTGCTTTTGAGTCTCAGCCAAAACCCAAGTGATGGCAGTTGGCTCCCTTGTTACAGCAAGCTGTGTACAAATAACCTTCACCTGTTCTCACCAGGTTGGTCTTTATTTCCATAAACATTAACTGAACTCATTCAAGTTATAAATGATGGAGGCATAGACCAAGGTGTAACAGTGAAGATAGTACTAAGCATATACCCTGAGGAAACCAAAATTGAAAAAGACACATGTATTGGAATGTTCATTGCAGCACTATTTACAACAGCTAGGACACTGGACATAGGAAGCAAACTAGATGTCCATTGAAAGATGAATGGATAAAGATGCTGTGGTACATATATACAATGGAATATTACTCAGCCATAAAAAGGAATGCATGTGAGTGAGTCCTAACGAGGTGGATGAACCTAGAGCCTATTATACACAATGAAGTCAGTCAGAAAGAGAAAAACAAATAACATACACTAACACATATATATGGAATCTGGAAAGATGGTACTGATGAACCTACCTGCAGAGCAGCAATGGAGTCACAAACATTGAGAACAGGCTTATGGACAGGGCTGGGGAAGAAGGAAAGGATGGGATGTATGGACAGAGGAACAAGGAAACATATATTACCATATGTAAAACAGATAGCCAATGGGAATTTGCTGTATGACTCAGGGAACTCAAACAGGGGCTTGGTAACAACCTAGAGAGGAGGGATGGGGAGGGAGGTGGGAGGGATGTTCAAGTGGGAGAGGACACAAGCAAACCAATGGCTGATTCATGTTGATGTTTGGTAGAAACCAACACAACACTGTAAAGCAATTATCCTTCAATTAAAAATAAACAAAAAAAAATTTTTAAGTGATCATATTCAGAAAAAATTTTAAGGGAGAACCTTCAAAATGTAAGCAGAAAAGGAAAGTGAGAATCAAGCTCTAGCCTGAATATTCAACTAGGTAGGCAATAGTGACAAATGGAAAGCTGGAGAAGGCCGGAGTACATATGTTCTCAAATAGGAGAAACAAGGCCTCGGGTTCATGTACTCCCTGCACACACAGTAACATGCTGCTGCTGCTGCTAAGTCACTTCAGTCGTGTCCGACTCTGTGCGACCCCATAGACGGCAGCCCACCAGGCTCCCCCATCCCTGGGATTCTCCAGGCAAGAACATTGGAGTGGGTTGCCATTTCCTTCTCCAATGCAGGAAAGTGAAAAGTGAAAGTGAAGTCACTCAGTTGTGTCCTACTCCTAGTGACCCCATAAATACTTCCAAAAATCTTCTCTATCTCAGAGACCATATCTGCCAGCCCAACATGTGGACAGAAAAGCATTTCTTTGGATGGAGATGCCTCTACAGTGTTAGTTCATGAATATCTATGAACTCCTACTGCCCCCTCCCACCCTATCAACTTCAAAAAAGAATTGTTTACAATCCCCTAACTGATTCATGAAATTACACCCTTGAAATTGGCTTCGACCACAATTAAAAAGTTAATAAAACAGTTGAATCTCAGTTTTTCTTTATAAGTATGTGTATATCTGGAAGCAAATATAGCAAAATGTTAACCACATTTTTATCCCTGGATAGTGATATTCTAGGTGATTTAAATTTTCTTTTTAATACATTTTTTAATTTCCTAAGACTTTCAAAATGAACAAGACTTTTCTTATTTAAAAAATACATGTCTTAAAAATAAGATCTCTGTAAATCAAGAATGCTTCAATTTTTAAAAAAAAATGAGACCTCAGGGATAGTTAACAAATTAAAAGCTGTCAGTCATTTATTCCTTGGTATGAATAGATAGTGTGTTTATCACCATTCTCTTGCTGTGTGTAGGAGGTATGAGAACTGGGGTGGGAGGTGTCAAAGGCATCCCCCTTTATGCCTTAATAGGGCCAAAGGCACAAGGAGGAATGTATTCCCCAAACATTCCACAACATGATCAAAGACAGCCATGCCTCTGAAGGTATGTGAGAGAGAGTGGACACAGAATTCAGCCCAGAGACAGGAGCTGAAAGATAACAAATATATGCAGCATTTCCAAACTGTTTCAGTGGGGTCACTGCCCGCCTAAGGACAAGGAACAGACTAGTTTATAACTAAATAATTGAAGCATTTGGAATGCAAACAGAGGCAAATTGAGAAGTAGACACCCAAAAGAACATTGACCGGTGCAGATTCAGTCCTGACCAGACCTCACGGACAAGTCCTGGACTTGGAGAATCACCAAGATATGTGGCCAGATTTTGTTACCAAGGTGAGAAGTGAAATGATTTCAGACACCATTCCCTTCTCACAAAACAGAAGGGGAGAAATGTCACTGCCCAATGCCCACTCCCAATTCAACAGGTCTTCTGCTTCAGGAAGTTTAAATCTTCACTGATTTTCACTCATTCTTGGCTAAACTGACAACTAAATCTGTTTACTCCGGCACCTAGCAAAGAGTAGGTCCCTTCTGAGTTCAGGCTTTCAAATACACAGCAGTTTGGCTGGTTGATACTGGGAGGTTTGATGTTATGGAACAAGACTTCTCTTTCCTAGGATAACTTCCTCTTGCAGTGTATACATAGGAAATACACAGATGGATGGACCCTCAAAGAATCAAGGACCCAGAACACTCCAGAAAGCCATATTCCTTCTAGATAGTAACAATTGAGGAGTACTTCAGACTTCTTTTTTTCCATCACATTCACATACTAAGCCAAATTTATCCAACTTGGCAATAAACTACTGTGATAAAGGTATGTCTTTTCAGTATCATTGTTTTTAACAGACTCATCAGAGGAGTATTAATTCAGACTTTCTTTGATTTTGCCATTCTACTTGTTTAGAGAACAAAATTGTGAAAATAATGTTAACTTGCAAATTTCTATCCCAAAAGTTACAATTTCATTGCCCTTTAGAACATTAACCAATTTTGTATCTCTTAGCAAATTCATTTCCAGGCCCATTTGACTAACATACTGTATAAATGTGTCTTAAATTTTCTTTTGGAATCAATTCTATCTTCTTTGAATAAAATCTTTTAAATGTTTTTTGTCTTTTGTATGATTCATGTGTCATAGAGAAAAATATTTCCTCGACCCTCTTATATTCTGTTCTTGGGGGCCTGCAAATTAAGCTCAAAAGAACAGATTGAGATGAAGAGAAGAAATAGATTTAATCATAGAAGTTCATAAAAATGATGCAACCTAAAGGGGTTTATATACCATCTTAATCAGGGAAGAGGAGGAGAAGGGCACTTCTGGGGAAAAATGACTTTTTAGAAAGAGAGGGAAGAAAGGGCACTTAGATATGGGGGATAGAATAGTTTTGTAGCAATGTCTGCTTTGGTGTGGTGCCAGCTTTACATCTCCAAGAAGATTAAAGAGTTGTTCCCAAGGAGGGGATTTATGACAACTGAGCTCTTAGGCAGATAAGCAATTTCAGGATCTCAAATGCTTCAGTGCAAAATATACTTTATGCAACAATGGTATACTCTGGACTTCTTCATCCCTTCATATGTTTTAAATTTTCTGAAATTTATTCCCCATATTGTAGGACAGCAGAAGAGCCACACCTCATCAGGACCCGAGCCAGACCCTAAAGCCGGTTCTGACACTACAATTCTTCCCACACTGCCAACCTAAACAACTGTGTGACCTTGAGCAAGTCACTTTTCCTGTCTAGGTTCAGCTTCCTTACATATAAATTGGGTCATGTGGAAGAGATGATCTCTACAGTTTCTTCTAGATCTAGCCATCTTTGCTAAAGTTTATTACTTGGCAAAATGATAAAAAAAAAAAAAAAAAGAAAGAAAAACAAATAGGCCTCATTGATCTTCAAGTCCTCTTGCCATTCCGCCCCCATCCCTAATAAGGTCACCTCATCCGTGAGGCCTTTTCTGCCCAGGCAGGAGCCCAGAGTCATGAATTTTCTCTCTCCCCACCAACACTAAACTAATCTATGTCTTGTCCACCAGGAAACCTTTCCAGCAGGGAACCTACTTATATTATAAACTATAAGGTAATCAGTAGTCAAGGCACAAAGCTATTAAGAGGGGACGTTCTTACATACAAACACATACTCTCTTTTAAAAAGATATCCGTATTTCTGTTTCCAGAAAATAAAATTGTTACTCAAGTGAGTGGTAGAATCTCAAGCAGTGTGATAGACAAGAGGGGTAGGCTTGTGAAAGCAGGAGAATCTTACTACCACTATATCAAATGTATTTGGAGGGCTGGGTTTTGGTCAAAACAGACCAGAACTATGCCCTGGCGAGCCCCAGGCCCCATGCTACTCCAGCGGTTGTACATTTTGAATATCACCTTCAGTTTTTTGGCTTGATGTATACCCACATCTGCTTTTAAGTACATACAACAGTGACAAAAATTTCTGCATGTTGCTAGTCATCCATCTTCTCTGACCCAAAATGTAACATTTGCACTTGAACACTGCTGTTAAGATGATTAGACTTGATTCTCATTATTTTTCATTAAATAGAAAATAGACACTTATGTATTTTTCTTTTCACTTATTAATCTGTCCTAATGTTGCTACACTGAAGATTTCTTTGATACTAGAATTTAAATTATGAAAACAACTGAACTCAGAAACTCTATTAAGGATAAGGAACGAGCCACCATCCTGATTCTTGCAATGAAGCTTGTCTTTTTAACACTCATTCCCTTCTCCCTGGTAATTAAAAGACAAGCATTTACGCCAGGAAAGGCTGGGGGTGCGCCTGTCTTAGAGCAGGGGAGAACCAGCAGGACGCTTGTTGCCGCTGCCACTGCTGTGATAACACAGCATGTCTTGACTTGTGGGACAATCATTTCAACATCATTTTTTACGAAGATAATGATGAGTCTTCTTCTGGGTTAGCATCATATCTCTAGGGACTCTCCTGGCCCTGACAAGACACAGCACACGTGGTCAAAGATGCATGTACAACCGTGACTCTTAGCCCCAGTCTGCACATTAAAATCACCTGAAGACCTTTTTAAAAATACTCATGCCTGGGCAGCACTCAGGCCAATAAAATCAGAACCTCGAGTAATGAGATCCAAGTACAGGAGAAAAAGAGCTGATTAGAAAAATACTGAGTGCCAGCTATGCCACGTTTGAGGTGGACGGCAGCACTGCCTGGACAATCTCATCATTGTTAACACTGAGGAACTGGGGGGAGGGGTGGGTGGTGGGAGTGGGGAGACTTTGTATTTCGTACTCCTGATGATAGAAGAGAATAAACCCTTTATATTTGGGGAGAACAAAATAGGAGAGGTGATTCTAACATGCAGTCAGAAGTGTAAACACCTGAGACAGGAGTATTCACTGAAGCTTTGCTTGTAGAAGGAAAACAATACAAACAAGTTAGATTTGATTGATTGGTTGATTGATTGGGTGTGATTAATTATGACCCATTCACACAATGGGTTAATAATCCAGTCATTCAAAAAAAAAAAGAAACAAGGCAAATCTATAGGTATTGGTTGTGCTTCCCAGGTGGCTCAGTGGTAAAGAATTCCCCTGCCAGTGCGGGAGACACAGAAGACAAGCATGGGTTTGATCCCTGGGTCAGGAAAATACCCTGGAGTAGGAAACGGCAACCTGATCCAGTATTCTTACCGGGAAAATCCCATGGACAGAGGAGCCTGGCGGGGTCCAAAAGGGTCAGACACGTTTGAGTCACTGAGCACACATAAGCACTGGGCAAAACCATTCTCCCCACCAGTGATTTGGGCACAATAATCAAGGCCTATAAGTTTGGGGGAGGCCTCAAAAATGTCAGAGACCTGAAAAAAACTGTTGATTACAAAGTACAGAAGTAAAACTACAACGTTACAATGACTGTTTATAATATCATGCCAACTTCAGCAATTATTAGGTTTAGTATTCATAAAATTATTACATTTGAAAACAGTCGGTAAGCTCTATTTTACCTCAAGAATTCCCAAGTAGGCATGGTCAATGGTTCTCAAAACGCGGTTCCCAGGACAGTGACATCAGCCTTGTCTGAAAACTTGCTAGAAATACAGACTTCTAGTCCTCACCTCCGACCTATCAAATCGGAAACTCTGGAAATGGAGCCCAATTCTCTGCACAAGCCCTTCAAGTGACTCTGATACAATCTGTCCTAATGTTTCTACACTGAAGATTTCTGTGATACTAGGATTTAAATTATGAAAACAACTGAACTCAGAAACTCTATTAAGGATAAGGAATGAGCCACCGTCCTGATTCTTGCAATGAAGCTTGTCTTTTTAATGCTTTTAACGCTTGTCTTTTTAAGTATGAGAATAACTGTGCTAGGTGATTACCAAACTAAAAGGATAATAATCTTATTAAAATTTAAAATTTTAAATAACCAGTCATAAATAATAAATACAAATCATAAATAATAGTCAAGTAATTCATGAAGCACAATTTGAAAATTGTTTTAAAATTTTCTTTTAAAAAAAATATTATATAACCTCAAAAAGTTAAACATAAAATTACTACATGATCCAGCAATTCCACATCTAGATATATACCCAAAAGAATCAAGAGCAGGGACTCAAACACATATTTCTTTATCAGTGTTCACAACAGCATTATTCACAGTAGCCAAAAGGTAGAAATAACTCAAGTGTCCGTCAATAGATGAACTGCTATCCATATATATATGGATATACACACACATATATGTGTATATATACACACACACACACACACACACACATATACAGTGGAATATTATTCACCCTTAAAAAGGAATGAATTCTGATACATGCTAGAACTTGGATGAACCTCAAAAACACTATGCCAACTGAAGTAAGCCAAAAACAAAAGGAAAATTTTGTATGATTCCACTTATACAAGGTATCTAGAATAGGCAAATTCATATAGGCAAGAAGAAGAATAAAGACTACCAGGAGAAGGGAGTGGGGAAGAGGCAGTTCCTGTTTAGTAAGTACAGAGCTCCTGTTTGGGGTGATGAGAAAGTTCTGGAAACGGCTAGTGGAGTGATGGAGGTGCACCAGTGGTAGAAAATCCACCTGCTAATGCAGGAGATGTAAGAGACACAGATTTGATCCCTGGGTCAGGAAGAGCCCCCAGAGGAGGAAATGGCAGCCCAACCAGTATTCTTGCCAGGAGGGCAGAGGAGCCTGCTGGGCTGTAATAGTCCATGGGGTTGCAGAGAGGAGGAGATGACTGAGCGCCTGATCTGAGCACAGCACATGGTTATACAACATTGTAAATGTACTTAATGGCACTGAATTGTGCACTTTAAAATGGTCAAAATGGTGAATTTTACATTGTATATATTTTACCACCATAAAAACTGTAAGCTGGAAAACCAGGAAAGCCAGTAATAGAATTCAGTCTGAAGGACTGAGAACCAGGGGAGCCCAGGGTTAAGTTGCAGTCCTAGTCTGAAAGCCTGAGAACAAGGAATGCTGATGTTTAAGGGCAGGAGAAGACTGATGGCCCAGCCCAAGAAAAAGAACAAACTTGCCCTGCCCCCTGCTTTTTTTATTAGATAGGCCCTCAATAGATGGGCGATGCTCAGTAGTATTGGGGTGTGGGGGCGATCTTTATTCAGTCTACAAAACCAAATGCTAATCTCCTCTAAAAACACCCTCACAGACACCCAGAAATAATGTTTTACCAGCTGTCCAGGCATGCCTTATCCCCATGAAGTTGACACATAAAATTTACCATCACAGATGGTTTACCTACCATCTGTAAGCTTGGTCTATAAAATCCTTGAGGGTAGGGATCATTGTTCTTGAGTCTCCAAGACCTAACACAGCACCTAGATTACAGCATTAGCTACCAGTAAATGAATGAACAAGTGAATAAGTGATGAGCAAGTAAATGAATAAATGAGTGTGTAAATAAACAATTGCCTCATAAGTTGTTAGGTCATCACATCCACTGAGATTACGTGCAAAATTCTGTGCATACATGAGTTTTCCAGAGAATGGGTTTATATCCATTATCGTAGTATCAGTGGAATGCATGACCCCAAAGTGCTCAAAACCCCTGGTGTAGAGATGGGATGAAGATGGAATAGAAGATTTCTCACAGATGGCTGCTGGCAAGTATTTCAAACAGATCAAATAAAAGTGGGCCAGGGACTTCCCGAGGGATCCAGTGATTACAAATCTGCATTCCAATCAATGCAAGGCATACAGGTTCAATTCCTGGTTGAGGAAATAAGATACCACATGCCACAGAGCAACTGAGCCTGTGAGCCACAAAGGGTAAGCCCGCGTGCCCTGGAGCCCGTGGCCCACAGTGACTGGAGAAAAACCCATGTGCTGCAACAAAAATCCCCACACACCACAACGAAGATCCTTGTGCTGAACTAAGACTCAATGCAGCCAAATAAACAAATAAAAATGTTCTTAAGTGAGCAGCATACAAGCCGACAAGATGACATATCACACTGAGAACAAACAAGAGTGTAGAAATCAGAGTTTACTGAGTGGAACCTGTCATTAGATGAATATTTCTCTCTGTGTCCTTGAAGTTCACCGATTTTCTGATTTCACAGAAAAAAAAATGCACTTGTCATTATCCTGATTGCAGTGCTGGCAAACACTAGCTAGACACAGATGCTTCCAACTTACAGAAATTTCAAGAAAAAATTGTATCTGGAACACCTGAAGCCTCTGCTGAAGGAAGAGCCAGGCACTGATGTAAAGAAGAAGATCCTACTGGGTAACAGAGGTCAAATACACACACATGATTATTCCTCAGCCTCTGGGGAGCTTACAGTTTCATGGACAAGAAAGATAATCTTCTGCTCAACTTCCAGTAACAGTGAGAAACCTCGGGAGACTCATCAGATTTTCCATGAGGATATGGGAGAACGGGATCTTCATGGGACTAAAAAGCTAAGATCATTCTGGAAGGCCCTTAGTTCACCATGTAGCCTATCCAACGTTATCCCAGGGTCAGTACACCTTCCCTCAGTTCAGTTCAGTTCACTCAGTCACGTCTAACCCTTTGCAACTCCATGGACTGCAGCACACCAGGCTTCCCTGTCCATCACCAACTCCCAGAGCTTGCTCAAACTCATGTCCATTGAGTCAGTGATGCCATCCAACCATCTCATCCTCTGTCGTCCCCTTCTCCTCCTGCCTTCAATCTTTCCCAGCATCAGGGTTTTTTCCAAAGAGTTAATTCTTCACATCAAATGGTCAAAATATTGGAGCTTCAGCTTCAGAATAAGTCCTTCCAATGAATAAACAGGAGTGATTTCCTTTAGGATTACCTGGTTTGATCTCCTTACAGTCCAAGGGACTCTCAAGAGTCTTCCCCAGCACCACAGTTCAAAAGCATCAATTCTTCAAGGGTGCTCAACATTCTTTATGGCCCAACTCTCACATCCATACATGACTCCTGGAAAAACCATAGCTTTGACTAGACAGACCTTTGTTGGCAAAGTAACATCTCTGCTTTTAATACGCTGTCTAGGTTTGTCATAGCTTTCCTTCCAAGGAGCAAGTGTCTTTTAATTCATGGCTGTAATCACCATCTGTAATGATTTTGGAGCCCAAGAAAATAAAGTCTGTCACTGTTTCCATTGTTTCCCCATCTATTTGCCATGAAGTGATGGGACCGGATGATCTTCATTTTTTGAATGTTGAGCTTTAAGCCAGCTTTTTCACTCTCCTCCTCTTTCACTTTCATCAAGAGGCTCTTTAGTTCCTCTTCACTTTCTGCCATTAGGGTGGTGTCATCTGCATATCTGAGGTCTTTTATATTTTTCCTGGCAATCTTGATTCCAGCTTGTGCTTCATCCAGCCTAGTATTTCACATGATGTACTCTGCATATAAGTTAAATAAGCAGGATGACAATATATAGCCCTGATGTACTCCTTTCCCAACTTGGAGCCAGTCCACTGTTCCAAAGCCAGCTTTAACTGTTGCTTCTTGACCTGCACACAGATTTCTCAGGAGGCAGGTCAGGTGGTCTGGTATTCCTACCACCCACCAATCTAACACCCAAGTATACACCACCAAGAAATTATTACATCGATTCCTAAGAAGACAAAGTTAGGAAAGTTGTTCTGCAAGTTTCCTAAAACCCCCAGCTGCTCCCTTTTTGACTCTTGCTTACAGGGGACATGTTGGAAATATTAGTTCATTAAAGTTGTACCACAAGGGGAGAATTCAAACATTAAGCCTCAACCTAGCCTCACCACCTACCTCCAAAATTCCCATCTTGAACCACTGAAGGTATGTAATTTCTATCTGGGGAGGTTGAGGTGGGGGTGATTAGAGGGCCACATGTCCCCTGGATGCTGAAGACAGAAATCTATTCAGAAACATGGTCTTGGATATAATAGGTGTCTTGGCCACCACTGTATGAGAAAATAGAATGAGAAACATGGAAATTAATCTTGCTAGGTCATTTCATCTAGTCCTCTGCCTCCCGTGCCCTGAATGATTAAAGCAGCCTCAAGAACACAGATCTAGAGAAATGATTTTCTGATTTTTTTCCTAAGACTCTTTAAAAACTTTGATTCAGGACAGGTATGAACTCTTGAATAGAGGAGGTGAGAGAACTCAAGGGAAAACTACAATGTTACACAAAAGTTTGAGAATGGGACCCAAATATGAGTACTTCATAAATACTTTTAAAATATCAGCATAGTTAAAACTCACCAGTAATGTACTGAGTTGCTTAACAATCTCAGCAATCTCAGTTTCTCTACAAGGATTATAGTAGAACTACCTCACAGGGCTGTGGTGAGGAATAAGTGAAATCATAATTACGAAGCATTTGTCACATTTTAGATAGCCCAACAATATCAACCATTATTCACAAATTCATTATTTCCCTTTATTTTCTTAGCCAATAAGATGTATTAAGCCCTTTTGTGTTTACTGAACTAGACCTTGGGAGAAGAGACGGGACATATGATTTACGAAAGCTGAACAATATGTTAGATATCATTCATTTTTCCTAAACCGAACCTTAATTGTAACACCCCAAAAATAATAATAATAATTAAAAACAGAGTTTCTATGATTTGCCAATATTTGCTCACCTTTAAAATATTCTGATGTATGCATGATATAATGTAAAACATTGCTTATTTTTTACTTGACTATGTTATTTCAACCAAATGTTGTTATTGTTGTTTAGGCACTAAGTCATGTCTGATTCTTTGTGACCCCATGGACAATAGCTGACCAGACTTCTCTGTCCGTGGTGTTTCTCAGGCAAGAATGCTGAAGTGGAGTGCCATCTTCTCCTCCAGGGGATCTTTCTAACCCAGGGATGGAACCCATATCTCCTGCACCTCCTGTCCTGGCAGGCAGATTCTTGACCACTGAGCCGCCAGGGAAGCCCCATTTCAACCAAATACCCATATTCAAGTCTCAATGTTTTGTTTAAACTGTGTGTAACCTAGTCACTGACTACCGTGAGTTTAAAGGCGTCTTGGCATTTAAAAATTTAAAAATTAAACCAGAGCTGCTGTAGTGGGAGAAGCTGGTAGAGAGCTGCCCTTTGCCCCCCCCCCAACCAGGGAACCCTAAGGTACTGAGGAGTTCAGTTTGCAAGTCACAGTTCATGAACCTCTTCATCGTACAGATGAGGACTGTGGGGATTACTGGTCTAGCTGCTTGTCAAAGATCACACAGATAATCAGACAGCCTGGGCTAGAAGCTGGCTCTCCAATATCAAAGAACTTACCAACTAGCTAGGGAAACTGGATATATGCATGTCTGGATGTGATAGAAAATTGGGAGTCATTTTCTCCAAGATGCATTAACAAAGCCTGGACCTTAGCCAGGTCCCATGCCCTTTGGGTTTCAGGTTCTCCACTGGACCTTTGGTTCTGAATAACTGCCACCTTAATATTCATTAATATGAAAAGAATGATCATTTATATGCTCAGTGACGTACCAATTTTTCATTGAATGTTTTTTTATAAATTTATGGATTTATTAGAAATGGATTCTCTAAGTAAAATACAAATATGCTGATGTTGTAATTAAGGAAAATCATTTTGAATAAAACATCCTTATGCAATCTGGAAATACACAGAATAAAAACTCAGAAATTGAACATTAAGTCTGATTTCTATTATTTGTCTTCTCTATGCTTCAAACAATGAAATTTATACGACTTTTAGGGAGAAGATTTATTTTTTAAGACTAACTAAGAAATATGTCAAATATACAAAATAAGATCTACTTGCCCTGACACCTGATTTGAGCAAGGCAGAGTGACAGTGAAAAGAAACGCTTTGCTAAAATGCAATTCCTCCCTAATGGAAAAACTAAAGATTAAATGATTTGGGGTGTTGTATATTGTATCACTTCCTACTAGGGTGTGAACAACCAAAGGGAAGTGGAACTTCTTTCAGTGCTCTGTCCCACTACCTGAGGTTGGCGGTAAAATGCTCAGCGCCCTCCAGATCCTCCTTTTAATCTCTCTCATTGCTGCATTAGCTTTCCTTGTGAAAACCCACAGACATCCTAGCCTATGCTTTAAATCCTATTTCAAAGGCCTCAAATGGAAATAGGTAGGGGCTTCAACCAGAGAACAGAGTAGATGAAGTGAGGTTCATTTACCCTCCACCAGCGTCCCCTCCTCCCACCAGCCCTGGACAGACAGATAATGCTTTTTTTTCTTTAATTGGCATATAATTGCTTTACAGTGTTGTGTTAGTTTCTGTTCTACAACAAAGTGAATCAGCCATATGTATACACATACCCCCTCCCTCTGGAGCTTCCCTCCCAACAAGCCATTCTTCCCCAACACATACACTCAAAACAAAGGAACACAGGGGCCCAGACCCTGCCGACAAGGTTTATTGTCTCAGTCAGTCAGTTCAGCCGCTTACTCATGTCTGACTTTGTGACCCCATGGACTGCAGCCCGCCAGGCCTCCCTGTCCATCACCAACTCCCAGAGTTCACCCAAACTCACGTCCATAGAGTCGGTGATGCCATCCAGCCATCTCATCCTCTGTCCCCTTTTCCTCCTGCCCCGAATCCCTCCCAGCATCAGAGTCTTTTCCAATGAGTCAACTCTTCGCATGAGGTGGCCAAAGTACTGGAGTTTCAGCTTTAACATCAGTCCTTCCAAAGAAATCCCAGGGCTGATCTCCTTTAGGATGGACCTCCTTGCAGTCCAAGGGACTCTCAAGAGCCTTCTCCAACACCACAGTTGAAAAGCATCAATTCTTCGGCATTCAGCTTTCTTCACAGTCCAACTCTCACATCCATACATGACCACTGGAAAAACATTAGCCTTGACTAGATGGACCTTTGTTGGCAAAGTAATGTCTCTGCTTTTCAATATGCTATCTAGGTTGGTCATAACTTTTCTTCCAAGGAGTAAGCATCTTTTAATTTCATGGCTGCAATCACCATCTGCAGTGATTTTGGAGCCCAAAAAAATATAATCAGCCACTGTTTCCACCGTTTCCCCATCTATTTCCCATGAAGTGATGGGACCGGATGCCATGATCTTCGTTTTCTGAATGTTGAGCTTGAAGCCAACTTTTTCACTCTCCTCTTTCACTTTCATCAAGAAGCTTTTTAGTTCCTCTTCACTTTCTGCCATAAGGGTGGTGTCATCTGCATATCTGAGGTTATTTATATTTCTCCCGGCAATCTTGATTCCAGCTTGTGCTTCTTCCAGCCCAGTGTTTCTCATGATGTACTCTGCATAGAAGTTAAATAAGCAGGGTGACAATATACAGCCTGGACGTACTCCTTTTCCTATTTGGAACCAGTCTGTTGTTCCATGTCCAGTTCTAACTGTTGCTTCCTGACCTGCATACGGGTTTCTCAAGAGGCAGGTCAGGTGGTCTGATATTCCCATCTCTTTCAGAATTTTCCACAGTTTATTGTGATCCACACAGTCAAAGGCTTTGGCATAGTCAATAAAGCAGAAATAGATGTTTTTCTGGAACTCTCTTGCTTTTTCCATGATCCAGCAGATGTTGACAATTTGATCTCTGGTTCTTCTTCCTTTTCGAAAACCAGCTTGAACATGTGGAAGTTCACGGTTCACGTATTGCTGAAGCCTGGCTTGGAGAATTTTGAGCATTACTTTTTGGCAAACCACTTCAGTATTCTTGCCTTGAGAACCCCATGAACAGTACATGGACGTTAAAAGGGAACAAATGTTTCAGCAGAAGATGTCTGGTACCAAGTGAGTAGAATAAATTGTAAATCATCTGGGACTTTACAGAGAAATCATTGCTGGTATTTAGAAAAGACTTTGGCATAAAGATATGGACCATGAACTAAGCCTTAAATAACAAGAATCAGATGGACAAGAAGGAGGGTGTTTCAGGTCGGGATGTTTTTCTGGATATTCTTGTGTATCCACAATTATCAAGATCAGCCCAAAATGGATACTGTTGTGCAGAATGAAGTTGAGGTAAGACCTCAGAGCCCACTCATAAAAGAGATGAGGGATGTTAAAACCCATAATCATGGCAGTTGTGTTTACCTTAACCTACTTCTTTAGTGAGAACTTGTTGTTTAGTGGCTACATTGTGTCCGACTCTTTTGCGATGCCATGGACTCTAGCCCTCCAGGCCCCTCAGCCTATGGGATTTCCCAGGCAAGGATACTGGCGTGGGTTGCCGTTTCCTTTTCCAGGGGATCTTTCTGACTCAGGGATGGAACCTGTGCCTCCGGCATCTCCTGCACCAGCAGGTGGACTCTTTACCACTGAGTCACGAGGGAAGCCCCTTAGTGAAATCTACCCAGTACTTAAAACCCTGCAGCCCACACCTGCCAGTGACTCCCAGGGCAGATCAGCCCCCCTGGCAGCTTCTCATCCTGGTCTCTGATCTCCCTGTCTCTAACTTTCTGTGCTATTGGAAGCCCTTCATCTGCTTCCCTACCATGCTCCTGGGGACAATGGGGTTTGTCAATAGACAGAGCAAATTTTTTTCTTTTTTAATTCTTCCTATAAATGCAAACAAGCGACCAGCACTACAAGAGCTTTCATATTTGCAAATACCCCAGGGTGCTTCACAAAAATCAATCTGACCAAAATCCCATAAAATATAAATTCACCTGCTACAAGCACAGGATGACTGCAGCAATTCCTACCCCCCACCTCCACCTTACACAGTGTCCATACAGATGATGGTGGGATCTGAGCCAATTACCAGAGCCATGGGAAGAAGCTCAAGGTCAGGAGCATTTGCAGGGGAAAAGAAAGCAAACGAAATACCTCTTTAAAGAGGTCCCTTACAAAAGAGTCTACTCCGAGGCAGATTTGAGCAAAAGTAGATGATTTGAACAAGAAATTTGCCACCTTTCCTTTGTGATGTTGCAACTCTCTGAGAATCACAGCCCCAGCATCCATTCCCAGAGGTGTTCCTAATCTGAAATCTTTGTGATGTGCTTCTGCTACTGGAGAAGAGGTGAGGGTTGTGCTGGGCGTGGGGGAAGGCAGCCGGGAAGGGCAGAACTGCGGAATATTTAAACACATAAAATTATCTTTTTAATTATAAAAGATGCTTCTTGTTGAAGCGTTACTTCTTGTTGAAACTTTAAAAATACAAGGGAAAAAATGTCACTCCTCATCCCTCTCTGGGCTTCCCAGGCGGCGCTAGTGTAAAGAACTCCCCTGCCAACGCAAGAGATGTGAGACATGAGTTCGATCCCTGGGTCAGAAAGATCCCTTAGAAGAGGGCATGGCAACCCACTCCAGTATACTTGCCTGGAGAATCCCATGCAGAGAGGAATCTTCCAGGCTACAGTCTGTAGGGTGGCAGAGTCAGACTCGACTGAAGCAACTTAGCACACACATCCCTCTCTAACCATCGCTTGGCAGTACATCAACCAGCACAGTCTCCCAAAGCCTGCAGCAGAATCTCCCTGTGCACACACAAAATTGGACTCCCAGGCCTGCCCCCTACATCTGCAGAATCCAGATTTCTGAGCATGGATGAGGCCCCAGCACCTGAATTTTGAAAGGCACCCCCAGCGATTCTTACGATGACTTCCTTTTGGAACTGTAAGCACTGCCAGTGCAGATATTTGGGCTTCTTCTATTCACTATTTTATTCCTGAGCCTGCCACATGGGAGGTATTCAGTAAACACGCACTGAATAAAAAATAAATTCTTTTTTTTAACCACATATGCTTTTCTTTCTTTTTCTGAAACATGTCCTCATAGTTTCACTTAATGATAGATGAAGGATTTACCATATACTTCTCACTGTCCTGAGTTTTGCAAGCATTATCTCACTTATACTAAACTCATTAAGCAATCATAATTTATAATCCCTATTTCAGATGAAAAATCCTAAACACAGAGAAACTGTGTAATTTGTACAATGCCACACAGCTAGTAAGTGATGGAAGCAGGTTTAAACCTCAGAACTATAGAAGACTGGAGCCTTCATGTTTCACGTTTGGATCCATTGAGCCTTTTCTCAGGCTTTCTACATTTTTATGTGACTGACTGACAAGAGCTTAATTTCCAAAATATATAAAAAGTTACTACAATTCAGTAACAAAAAACAAATAATCCAATCAAAAAATGGGCAGAAGACCTAAAGAGACATTTCTCCAAAGAAGACATACAGATGGCCAAGGGGACATGAGAAGATGCTCATCGCTGCTAATAATTAGAGAAAAGAAAATCAAAACAGGAATGAGCTACCACCTCACACCAGTCAGAAAGGTCATCATTTAGAAGTCTACAAATAGTACATGCTGGAGAAGGTGTGGAGGAAAAGGGACGCTTTTACACTGCTGGTGGGAATGTAAACTGGTTCAGCCGCTATGGAAAACAGTATGGAGTTTCCTCAAAAAAAACCTAAAATTAGAGATGCCATATGATCCAGCAGTCCCACTCCTAAGCATATGCCCAGGGAAAAAAAAAAAAAAACTATAATTCAAAAAGATACATGCACCTGTATATTTATAGCAGCCCTATTTACAAAAGCCAAGACATGTAAGCAACCTAAACGTCCACTGACGGGTACAATGGACCATCGCGTGCATGCAAGCCAAGTTGCTTCAGTCGTGTCCAACTCTTTGCAACCCTATGGACTATAGCCCACCAGGCTCCTCTGTTCATGGGATTCTCCAGGCAAGAATAGTGAAGTGGGTTGTCCTGCCTTCCACCAAGGGATCTTCCTAACCTAGTAATTGAACCCTTTTCTCTTACGTCTCCTCCATTGACAGGCAGGTTCTTTACCAGCACCACCCAGGAAGCCCACAATGGACTATTACGCAGCCACTAAAAAGAATGAAATAACCCCATTTGCCAGGACATGGATGCAACTAGAGATTATCGTACTAAGCAAAGTAAGTCAGAAAGAGAAAGACAAATATCATATGCTATCACTTTCATGTGGAATCAAAAGATAACACAAATGAACATATCTATGAAATTAAAATAGCCTCACAGATATAGCAAACAGATTTATGGTTGCCAGGGGGTAGATAGGGGAGAGAAGATTAGGAGTTTGGGATTAGCAGATGCAAACTATTATATATAGGATGGCTAAACAACAAGGTCCTACTGCATAGTACAAGGAATTATATTCAATATCCTATGATAAAGCAAAATGGAAAAGAATAAATATATTGTATATATGTATGTGTGTTTAATTGAATCACTTTGTTGTCAAGCAGAAATTAACACAACACTGTAAATCAACTATATTTCAATAAAATTTTTTAAAAAGCAATATCCTACATTTTTTAATGGTAATATGGTATTCCACTTACACATTCACTAGAATTTAAGAAATTAATGAACAGTTCCTCTCTATTTTTACCACACTGTTCCAGAAGCATGTTAACTAAATTTTTGCACAATCATACTTTTTCCTTTAACCATTTCCTAAAAGTGGAATTGTCAGGTGAAAGGATATGATCACTTTTAGGACTCTTGATTCATGCTGACTGTTGTCCTACTAAAATGTTTTAATAATAAGACACAGATCTACCAGCATTATAAAGGTGCCTATTTCTTCCATTAAAAACATAGAAACTTTGAATATCATTGAAAAGTATTTGCTTATGGACGTCAAGATTAGGGGCTTATTCTAGTTCTTTTCTGTTCTAGTGTTCTAGTTCTTTTTTAAAAGGGGGCACATCTCACAGGGCAGGACCTTGGAAGTACCAGATTTAGGCAGGAAAACACAGTTCATCTCCAAAGCTCTAGTAACACCTGTTTTGGGGTTTGCTTTCTGTTTTTATTTTATTTTGTTTCACCTCTGTGCCTTGACTGATGTTACACCCCCAGCTGCTGGGGATGTTTTCATTTCTGTACATTCCACAAATTCACTCTGCCCCATTCCAGCTCTTGGTGACCCTGCTCCTCAGAAGATCTATGTAAGGTCTGCTGAGGGCCAGCAGAAACCTGGTCTCCTGTCATTGTCCACAGAGCACAGATAAAGAAATCCAGGTTCAGCTAGGCTGAGTAAGTTGCCCAAGGTCACACAGCATGTTGAAAGGTAGAATGGGGATTCTTAGAGCTGGAACTCTTCACCATCACCCTCCACAGCCTCTTCCTTGGCAACACTTGCCACCTGGGAGAGAAAATCTGAATAGTGAATCAACCATTGCCAGGGTGGACTAACTTAGCAACCCTTCAGTCAAAAAAGAAATTACATCTCCTCATGCAGAGGAAGTGAGAAGGAAACAGCCCCTACCCGCAGCTCCAGCACTCCAAATATATGCATCCCTCAGCCCAGAGACACTGGCTCCAAACCCTCAGCCTCTGGTGGAACTGAAATCATCATTGATCCAAAAGTGTTCTCTGAATGAGCTCATAGTCTACCTCAGCTGCCTGCTGGCCCACCGGGTTCCTAGGAGCAGCTGCTTTCTTGGTCAGCTCTTCCAGGCTCATATTTACTCTGAGAAATTAGAAGTTAAAAGTAAAAGCAAATAGAGATGGAATTTAATTATATTGAGCAGATTTGCAACGTGCAAGGAATGCTGTTCTTCTCCTCTGAAAAGCAGAAGAGACAGCTGAGCTGGCACCCAGGCACTGCCTGTGCCGACAACTCTGCTCTCTTCCCTTCTCAGCATCTCTCCATCTATGGACTGCATGTAAGCTCCATGGGGGCGAAGACTATGTTCCCGTCACTCAACATACTGCTATCCGTTACTATAGCTTTCAGCAGGAAATAACTGATAAAGAGGATGAGAATGTCTTGAACCATTCTGCACTGATTGTTTTAAAATGAGAAGCCCAGAGGAAGGCAGCCTTAGAGTTGGTTTGGCAGCTTAACCAAACCACTAGGATCCAGACTCTCCTATGCAGCAATCCCCCTTATAAGCAGTTTTGCTTTCTGTGGTCTCAGTTACTCCCCATCCCCGGGTCAACTGGGGGGGGGGGGGGGGAAGGGGGGGGGGGGGGGTAGGTGAATGCTGTCAGCCAAGGAAGTGTGAACTCATGCCCACACAATTTGTATTTCCAGGCTGGTGACACTTGGGTTGCAAGTGAGCAAGACATGGTTGGCTACAGTTTTCCCACGTGGGGAATGTGGCTTACCTAGATGCTCAGAGCAGGTGATACTGCCGGTGAAAAGCCCACCCGGGAAACCAGACGTCAGTCTCTCTGTTAGGATCTGAGGATTCTGCAAACAGAACAGGAATCAGGGGAATGCTGGCAGCCAGGACCACCTCTAGGATGTACATGGAACCAGATTCACTGCTCTCTCTCTGGGTCAGATGGTCCTGTGGGTGAAAAAAGTTGCCATAACAGTGAACAAAGGATGTTTCAGTCATCAAGCTACGACAGCCACCCCTGATGGTGAGCCCTGAGGAACTCAGGACGGAGACAGAGGGGCTGCCCGCTGCCAAATCTTCAGCCACTGGAGTCACTCCAACTGTGCAACACAGGATGGGAAAGAACAGGATGCTGGTTCTAGACAGCTGGAGTGCAAATGAATGGAATGGTTTCAGTGAGCCCAGACTCTTGCATCTTCCCCTGCATAGAAAAGTAATAAAGTCATTAACTTGAGATGTCTAGTTGTCTTTAATTAATGGTGATCTTTTTATGTTCCAACAAGTTGGTCTAGGTTGCAAAAACCTCTAATATCCTGTCTCCTTCCTTACCTCTTCCAAGTAGTCCTTCAGAGCTACCTGAGAGGTTGTGTCCCAAGACTGAAGTCCTCAGAAAGTCTGCCAAATAAGAGATAATTCTCAGTTTTTAGGTTGTTCATTTATTTTAAGTCAACTGTCACTTCTCTTTTGGGGGCCTCAATTTCCTCATTTATAAGATGCAGGAGGAAAAAAAAGAGGAAGAAATTACATTACATCTCTAAGGTCCTTTAACATTTGTGTTCAATTTTGTTATAGAATCTACAAACAAGAAAAATGTTAAAATAAATCAGTGATGAACAGAGGATATGAATGAAGATATGGCCCAAGCATAACACAGTAAGATGCAATAGTTGAGAATCTGGGCTTGAGACTCAGCTGGACTTGGCCTCAGTGCCAAGATCTGTCACTTGTTTTTAAGCCCAAGATGAGTTTTTCTTGTCTACAAAATGGAGACAATAATAGCAATCTCATGAAAGAGCACTGAGAATTAAATAATACACTCATGTTGTCAGGTAAAGGACCAGGCATATACTAGGTGCTTCATAAACTTCACTTTCAACAAACGAAAAAGATAACTCCTTAGGAGTGGTGTCTGACTCTTTGTGATCCCATGGACTGTAGCCCACCAGACTCCTCTGTCCATGGGGATTCTCGAGGCAAGAATACTGGAGTGGGTTGCCATGCCCTTCTCCAGAGCATCTTCTCGACCCAGGGATGGAACCTGGGTCTTCTGCACTGCAGGCGCGTTCTTTACCATCTGAGCCACCAGGGAATGCAGACTTGCCTGGTGGTTAAGTGGTTAGAAATCCACTCTGCCAGTGCAGAGGACACAGCTTTGCTCCCTAGTCTCGGAAGATTCCACGTGCCGAGAGGCAGCTAAGCCACAGCTACTGAGCCCACAAACCACAAATGCTGAAGCCCACTCACCCTAGAGCTCACGCTCTACAACAAGAGAAGCCGCCACAATGAGCAGCCCGAAAGCCACAGTGAAGAGTGGTCCCCACCCTCCACAGCTAGAGAAAGTTCATGCACAGCAACTAAGCTCCAGCAAAGCCAAAAATAATTTTTTTAGCTTAAAAAAAAAAAGAATCCTCAATTGATAATCTTCCTTTAAGACTTTAAGACTCTCCATATCTTAGTTTTGGTTTCCAAATCTTTGTTCCAAAAGAACCATCCTTTTTTCTGACTGCCAACTTTGAGTTCAGGGAAGGTGCTGGGACCATCATTCTTCCTGAAAACTGGATGATTACGTGTTTTATAAAGAGGAATGCCGGGCTTCACTGTAGACCCAGGGAGGTGTGCAGAGGCCATCTATTCTGGCAAGGGGCCACCTTTCTTCCTTTCACAGACCTTGTCTTGTTGGATAGCCAAGTAAAAGGTTCTGCCCACTCACATTCAAAAATCTATTCATTAATGGGATGTAATTCCCATTATGTGCCACTAATTACCCTAGGAAAGCAGTAAAAATTAATAAGGAACTACAGTTTAATTGTTTGATAATGACAGGGAGTTCCAAAGTGTTCTCTTGAGTAATAAAATTAACATTTAAACTAGTTCAGTCAAAGAACCTTCCCTTAAATATAACTCTTCACTATTAGTGTGGCTTATTTATTTCTTTATCTCTTTGGCAGCTCTAAAATATCACAAATATTTACTGAACATTGAGAATCTGCTCAGTGTTCCAGGAGAGTGAGTAGCCTGTATGCAGAGTTTCAGGTGAACTGTGGGTGGTCCCCACCACCTACCTACCCACACACACACTCACACTCACAAACACACACACTGACAAACACACACACTCACAAACATACACACACAGTAAAATCAGATTGTTCTATGTTTATTTAACCAGGGGTAAAGAAGCTTCTCAGAAACTAAGGCATTTTCCCAAAGGGAGATGGGAGCTGGGAGAAGCTGCTAAAGCACTGCCTAGAGTAGGTCCTACAAAACCTCAGAAATGAAATTTTTGCTACAATGTTATTCTTTTACATTGGAGTGTATACTTCTATTCCAGGATACTCTCTGGGCTTTTAAGGGATCCAGGATACTCTCTGGGCTTTTAAGGGAACGGGGTAGTTTTAAAATATGCCTATAAAACTGGAGTCTAATTTCCTCCCCCTTGAAAATGAGGAGGATTTAGTGCTTCTAACAAAATGTAGCAGAAGTGAGGTTGTGTGACTTGAAACTAGGTTCTAAAATGGATTCAGCTTCCACCTGGCTGTCTCCTGAGATGCTTGCCCTTGGAATCCAGCCACCACATTGTGAAGAAACCCAAACACAAGGAAAAGCCACACATGGATGTTTCGGCCAACAGACCCAGCTAGGCCCCCAGCCTGCAAGGGCATCAACTGCCAGACTCATACTTGAAGGAGACCTTGGATCAGGAGCCCCCGGCCCCAAGCCATGGACCAGTACCCAGTCCATGGCCTGTTAGCTACCAAGTCGAGGTCCTGAAGCTTCATCTGCCACTCCCCATTGCTGCCCATCATTCACGTTACTGCTTGCACCATACACTGACCCCTCTCTTCCTGAAAACCAGTCTCTGGTTCCAGACTCCAAAAAGGTTGGAGACCACTGCCTTAGATGATTCCGACACTCAGCCTTTGACCCTTCCTTGCTTGTCCCATAGCTGAGGCCCAGAGCTGGTGCATCAGATACAGAGCATGCCCCTGTGCTCTAAATTCCTGACCCACAGAAACCGTGTGCTGTGCTGTGCTCAGTTGCTTAAGTTGTGTTTGACTCTTTGTGACCCTGCAGACTATAGCCTGCCAGGCTCCTCTGTCTATGGGATTCTCCAGGCAAGAATACTGGAGTGGGTTGCCATGCCCTCCTCCAGGGGCTCTTCCTGACCCAGGGACGGAACCCACATCTCCCACACCTCCTGCAGGGCAGGTTGATTCTTTACTGCTGAGCTATCGGGGAAGCCCACAGAAACCATGTGAGAAATTCAATGATAATCATTATTTTAAGCCACGAAATTTGGAGATAAGCTCTTACATGGCAATAGATGACATATACAGAAAATTGTATAGACATGAGGACTCTTGGTTCTGGAACCAAAACCTTAAGGCCAGCAAGGCATGACTCACACAGGTCGGAGGGGAATGAAGAGGAAGGGCTCAGTGTTGCTGACCACAGCCCCGGCCCCCAGCCTTTCAACATATTCATTCCCTGCTGAATGACATACCTCAACAGAAGCTCTGTAGTTCTGAGCAACTTAAAGACTGAAAGGTTTACTTATAATTCACAGAGATAGGACTAAGTACTGTTTATCCACCTGGAATGTTTGCTCTCCTTGAAGAGTTAAGGATTGGCATTGATGATCCCTTGAAAGTTGGCTTTCAGAGAATCCCATCATGTTGTAGCCCATTTTACATTTGCCTGAGAAAAAGCCAACAAAGAAACGGCTGTGCTGTGAGACCAGTCATGCCCACTCCTCCACCCTCGACTCAGACTCCATGCCCGATGTCCGTTCTCTCACACCAGCACTGCTATCTTCCCAGGCCAGGCCAGCTGTCTTCTTATTCATTCATTCATTATGTATCTAGTGCCTACTGCACCAGAGGAGACAGACACTAAACAACTAATCATACACACAAAGAATTCTACTCAGGACTTTCCTAGTGGTCCAGTGGCTAGGACTCAGCACTCCCAATACAGAAGAGCTGGGTTTGATGCCTGGCCTGGGAATTAGATTCCACATGCTGCAACTAAGATTGAGGGCAGACAAATAAATAAATACTAAAAGAAAAAAAGAAGAATTCTTTTTGTCCTAAGCACTTAGAGGGAGAAGTCCTCTGGGGAGGTAGGGATATTTAAGCTGAGATGTAAAAAATTAAAGAATGAGTGAGGCAGACAGGGGTGGGGTGGAGTGTAGGGAAAGCATTCCAAACAAAATGCTGCTCTGTAAGGAAACAGAATGTGGTTTCTGGGGACTTAAAGACCAGGCAGGATGCCAGTCAGAATTGGACGAAGCAAGAGAGTGCCCCCAGAAAAGTCTGGGCAAGGAGGGAACAACCAGATCATGTGAAGCAGTATAGAAAGATCTTAACTATATTCTAACAACAGGCAACCACAGAAGTGTTTAAAGCAGGACAATGGCTGGGTCAAACTTCATCTGTTAAAGCATCTCAGTCCCCTAACCCCACCATTTCCCTTCTATGTGTACACCTCTATACAATCCAGATCACATTATATTAGTTAATTGTTTGGGTATCTTTCTCTCCCACAGTGCTTATGGGTCTCTTACCATATATTATTCATATTTGTAATTCCGTTAGGCTTCCTACTGCTCTTGGGATCAAAAGTAAACTCCTTCTGCAGCCTGCAAGGCCTTGTACCATTTGTCCTTTGCCCACATCCCCAGGATGGTCCTGAGTCACTTCCTTTGCACTTCAGTCATTCATCATGGTCCAGTCACTCTGAAAGACCTGTCACATCCTTCCAAGATGCCCTCGCTGGGATAAAGCCCCTGCTAAACACTCTCAGAGCAACCAACTCTTCTCCAGCAGAGCACCTAGCGGTATTCACGTCACCACTCATACACATTATCAATTTAGTATCTGACTCCCCTCCTAAACTGTCAGTTTTATGAAAGCAGAGACCTCATATGCCTTGGCCACTATCATATCTCCAGGACCTGGCACTTTGACACTTATAGTTGGCATTCCACAAAGAGATGTTGAATGACAGAATGAAGGAGTGGGAATGCATGAATGGATGATTTCATGTATGATCCCAGTGGTCACCCAGGCCAATACAACAGCTGATGCTGGACACCTCTCTCTGATCACCATTCAGGTCCTTCAGGGGGACATCACCTCTCTGCTGGCCTCACTGACTCTTCACTGGAAGAAGCCAATGTCAGTGAAGGCTTTATGGAATAAATGGAAAGTAGAAATGTATAGAGAAAGCAAAGAAGGCATTTCTGGCAATCTCTGAGTAGCTATTATCTTAATACTTCTGCCAAGCAAGAGAGGAAAGCTGGCAAACACCCATGCTCAGTCACCAAGTCCATGTAAATGCTGACGTGCATAGGACTTTGGCTGTATTCATAAGCTTTCCAAATCCAGAGCACTTCAAAGTCCTTTATGGGAACTAATGGGGTCAGATACAATCCTCCAGGTCAGTGCTTCTCAAACTATCTCTGGTAAAGGGCCAAGTTTTAATTTCATTTTCAATCCATCACAGATCAATACTTTACAAAGATAACAGGAATTAAATACTTAGAGGAGGCTGCAATGTCAAATTTCTATAAAAGTTTCCATATGCTTACTGACCATTTCTGTACTCAATTCCTCATGGGTAACAAATATTTGAAGACCTGCATCCATCTGCAAATCACACTTTGAGCAGCACTGGTCCAGGTCAGTACTTGCACGCCCACTGCCTCATTCCTCAGCCACAGCAGACATTGCTAATCAATCAACACACATTTCCCCATGTAGCCCACGTTTGGTTTTAAAATCTTCCTCATCCCAGTGTTCAAGATAACCACTACCCTTCACACCTGTTAGAATGGCTATGATCAAAAAGACAAGAAATAAGAAGTGTTGGTGAGGATGCGGAGTAAAGGGAAACTTCATGCACTGTTGTGAGAATGTGAATTGGCGCAGCCACTATGGAAAACAGTATGGAGGTTCCTTAAAAACTCAAAATACAACTATCATATGATCCCTCAATTTCACTTCTGGGTATTTATCAGAAGAGGACGAAAATACTAACTCCAAAAATACATGCACCCCCATGTTCAATGAAGCATTATTTACAATAGGTAAGATACTGGAAACTACCTAAGTGTCTATCACTCAGCTTTCTTCACAGTCCAACTCTCACATCCATACATGACCACTGGAAAAACCATAGCCTTGACTAGATGGACCTTTGTTGGCAAAGTAATGTCTCTGCTTTTCAATATGCTATCTAGGTTGGTCATAACTTTTCTTCCAAGAAGTAAGTATCTTTTAATTTCATGGCTGCAATCACCATCTGCAGTGATTTTGGAGCCCCCTCAGAAATAAAGTCTGACACTGTTTCCACTGTTTCCCCATCTATTCCCCATGAAGTGATGGGACCAGATGCCATGATCTTCGTTTTCTGAATGTTGAACTTTAAGCCAAATTTTTTGCTCTCCTCTTTCACTTTCATAAAGAGGCTTTTTAGTTCCTCTTCACTTTCCGCCATAAAAGAATTGATGCTTTTGAACTGTGGTGTTGGAGAAGACTCTTGAGAGTCCCTTGGACTGCAAGGAGATCCAACCAGTCCATTCTGAAGAGATCAGCCCTGGGATTTCTTTGGAGGGAATGATGCTGAAGCTGAAACTCCAGTACTTTCACCACCTCATGCAAAGAGTTGACTCATTGGAAAAGACTCTGATGCTGGGAGGGATTGGGGGCAGAAGGAGAAGGGGACGACAGAGGATGAGATGGCTGGATGGCATCACTGACTCGATGGACGTGAGTCTGAGTGAACTTCAGGAGTTGGTGATGGACAGGGAGGCCTGGCGTGCTGCAATTCACAGAGTCGCAAAGAGTCGGACACGACTGAGCGACTGAACTGAACTGAACTGAAGTGTCTATCAACAGATGAATGAAACTGTGGATTATATAACTGCAATGGAATATTTTTCAGCCATTAATAGAATGAAATCTTGACGTTTGCAACAACATAGATAGATCTCAAGGGTGTGATGTTAAATGAAATAAGTCAGATTGAAAAAGATAAATTAGAGTTATGATATCTCTTATATGTAGACTCTTAAAAAAAAAACTTATAGATACAGAGAACAAATTGGTGGTTGCCAGAGGGGAGGGATTGGGGGGGAGAAATGGGAGGTAAAAATTAAAAGTTTTTAAAAGAAAGAAACCCTGTAAACTTTACCTGTCATCTTCCTATTCTTCCTTCCTCTACAATCCCAGGGCTAAGCAATCACTAATTTACTTTCTTCTTTCTATCTTTCCTATTCTGGACATTTTATATGTCTGAAAAATAAACAAAGTCAGCCACAACCATGTACACAATCGGGGTACGATGGGAAATTACATTTATTTACCATCCCTACTCTCCATCATCCACAGGCTTGGCCATTTGTCATATGCACACCCAGGAAAAGGAAATGTCTCTATTTTTGTTTCCAGTTTAATGAAAAGTTCATGAAGAATGACCGTCTAATCAAAAGGAGTCCTTCCTGATCATTCAGTCCATTAACAACCTCTTTGGAACTTGAGAAGCCCTTAATTAACACATACTAAGAGAAGACACAGCAATCGATACCATGAACAGAAACTTCTGGTATGTTCTCAGATGTAAACTATATGGACTGCATTTGGGAACCCCAAATCACTAGCCCTTTACTGCTTTGACCCTTTTCTCCCTCAAATTCTCCATCCCTACGGCTCACCTGCTTCTACTTCAAGCTGTCACAGGGCTCATTCACAGTGAGTTATTTTCACTTCTCAGTACAGTTTTTAACAAAACAGTGAGGTTTTCATTCCTCCCACATTCATTCTTTTCCCCAAGCAAGATTAAAATTCCTGGACCTTTCTTGGGTTAATATAAGGCTGTAAGTCAACCTCCAGTCATGGTCACTGAGAGGACAGGGAAAAAACAGCCACAAGGTGGAGAGAATTGATCTGCTGTCTCCCGGCTTTAGATCTGAAACTCACTCTTGAGAAAGGCAAGTTTCACTTTGAAGCTTTTCTCTCAACCTTGCCTTTAAAGTTCTCTTTGAAAATGTTTTGCAACTTCTTCCTGATCCCTGCAAACCACAGAATCACAGACTGTTGGTGCTAGATACGCCTTAAAGGGCCTCTGATTCATCCAAAGTCCTTTTGTGAGTAGTGGGGGAAAACAGTGAGGTCAGTGTGAGAAGTCAGCAGATGTGGCCCCCTTGCTAATCACTGATGTCCTCAGAAGAGTTAATCTATGTTTCTGAGACTGTTTCCAAGAAAGACAGATAAAATCCCTAAAATGAGGTGATTGTGACCCACTCATGGGCCTAGTTGAGGATAAAATCAGATGATGTAAACAAAGTTGCCTTGAAACGAAAGCAGCATATGAATGCTAGGATTTTAACAGTCCTTCTCAACATCATAGTAAACTAAAGGCCAACATCAGTGTAGAAGCATAGGGAGGAAAAAGAGAAGGTGAGCCAAGGTGCCTTTTGCCAAAGATCTTTTTTGACCTGGAATTAATTTAAGGAAAGGAATTGGGGTGTTTTGGACCATCTTAGTCCAAGCAAGAAAGGAAAGTTGGTTGTAATTTGATCTAGGATGGTGGTCATGATAGAAAAAAGTGGACAAATTCAAAAACATTTATGATGTAAAATTATCAAGCTAAGTGCCCAACAGCAGGTGAATGGATAAAGACAATGTGAGAGAGATATACACACCATGGAATGTTATTAACCATAAAAAAAGAAGGAAATTCTGCCATTTGTGACAACGTGGGTATTCCTTAAGGATATGATGCTAAGTGAAATAAGCCAGGAAGAGAAAGACAAATTATATGTGTGTGTGTGTAGATCTTATATATATATGTAGAATCAAAAAAAAAAAAAAAAAGAAACCAAACTCAAAAAAGAGAACAGATGTGTGTTTACTAGAAACACAGTTGGGGTGTGGAGGAAATAGATGAAGGTGTTCAAAAGGCACAAACTTCCAATTATAAGGTAAATAAACTCCAGGGATGTCCTGTAAAACACGGTGACTACAGTTGACACTGCTATACGATCTATATGAAAGTTACTGAGCTGAAATCCTATCAGTTCTCATCACAAGGAAAAAAGTGGTTTTGTAACTATATGAGATGGATGTTAACAAAACTAATCATTTTGTAATATGTGTGTCATTATGCTGTATCCTTTAAACTTATACAGCAAGTCATTATGCTGTATGTCCATGATATCTCAATAAAAATGGCAAAAAAAAAAAATCATCAGGGCTAGGTGATGGACTGGATACAGGAAGAGAAAGGGAGAGGCTTATTTAACTGGAGATAAGAAAGATTAGAAGAGATCCAGTTGGGTACAGAAGGGAGATCACAGACTTGCTTTTGCACATGTTGAGTTTGACTCACCTTTGGGATATCCAAGCAGATGTGCTAAATAGGCCATTGGAGCTGAGAGACTCTGTGTAGCTCAAGATACAAAGGGTAAAGTATACCCATGTAGGTGGGAATTGAAGTAATTGGCTAGGATGAGAGAATACCAAGGGAGAGAACACAGGGTGGGAAAAGAAGGGGGCCTAGGACAAGTCTGTGGACAAGGGACCATAATATTTAACAGCAGAAGAGGATGAACCTTAAGAGAAATTAAGGAGAGACCAGAGACAGACGGAAAAGCAAAATAGTGTTTTTAAGCAACGAGAAAACATAATTTAAGAAGGAAGAAAAGGGACTCCTCTGGTGGACCAGTGGATAAGAATCTGCCTGCCAACGCAGGGGACACAGGTTCAATCCCTGGTCCAGGAAGATTCCACATGATTCAGAGCAACTAAGCCCATCGCCACAACTATTGAGCCTTCATGCTGCAACTACTGAAGCCCGTGCCCCCGGAGCCTGTGCTCCGCGAGAAATGCCGCCACCTTGAGAGGCCCACGCACCACGACAAAGAGCAGCCCCCACTCGCCACTATAACCAGAGAAAGCCCGCACGCAGCAGCAAAGACCCAGAGCAACCAACATCAGATAAATGATAAAGATTAAAATTAAATAAAAGGGAAGGAAGAAATAAATAGCCAGTGGCAGCAAGTACTGACGAGGATTCATTTAAGATGAAGATGGAGAAATATCCATCCAAAATTGAGGTGCCCTTTCATGATAGCATCCCATTTGGGGTCCTTTCCAAACACAGGTTATGACTTGTCCCCATGACCATCCAGGGTTCAAAACAGACCTGAACTCTCTGGGAAAAACCAACCATTTACGAGATCCTGAACACTAGGGCTGTTTTCAACATGACAGTTTGAGGCTTCAGCTAAGCCTGTAACTTTCTGGAGCCACCACTAGACCCTACATACCAAGAAATCCTATCTCCTGATATTGGTTTCCTCTAGATCACAGATGGCAAGTATGTGGCATGTCTATCCACACCCATCAAACCTGGGTCCACATCAGTTCAGTTCAGTCACTCAGTCGTGTCCAACCTTTTGTGACCCCATGGTCTACAGCATGCCAGGCTTCACTGTCCATCACCAACTCCTGGAGCTTGCTCAAACTCATGTGCATCGAGTCAGTGATGCCATCCAACCATCTCATCCTCTCTCGTCCCCTTCTCCTCCTGCCTTTGATCTTTCCCAGCATCAGGGTCTTTTCTAGTGAGTCAGTTCTTCACATCCAGTGGCCAAAATATTGGAAGTTCAGCTTCAGAACCCATCCTTCCAATGAATATTCAGGACTGATTTCCTTTAGAATAGACTGGTTGGATCTCCTTGTAGTCCAAGGGACTCTCAAGAGTCTTCTCCAGCACCACAGTTCAAAAGCATCAATTCTTCAGCACTCAGCTTTCTTTATAGTCCAACTCTCACATCCATAACATGACTACTGGAAAAACCAGAGCTTTGACTAGATGGACCTTTGTCGGCAAAGTAATGTCTCTGCTTTTTACTATGCTGTCTAGGTTGGTCATAGCTTTTCTTCCAAGGAGCAAGCATCTTTTAATTGCATGGCTGCAGTCACTCTCTGCGGTGATTTTGGAGCCCCCCAAAATAAAGTTTCTCACTGTTTCCATTGTTTCCCCATCTATTTGCCATGAAGTGATAGGACCAGATGCTATGATCTTAGTTTTTTGAACGTTGAGTTTTAAGCCAGCTTTTTCACTCTCCTCTTTCACTTTCATCAAGCAGCTCCTTAGTTCCTCTTCACTTTCTGCCATAAGGGTAATGTCATCTGCATATCTGAGGTTATTGATATTTCTCCCAGTAATCTTGATTCCAGTTTGTGCTTCATCAAGCCCAGCATTTCATATGATGTACTCTGCATAGAAGTTAAATAAGCAGGGTGACAATGTACAGCCTTGACATACTCCTTTCCCAATTTGGAACCAGTCTGTTGTTTCATGTCCAGTTGTAACTGCTGCTTCTTGACCTACATACAGATTTCTCAGGAGGCAGGTCAGATGGTCTGGTATTCCCATCTCTTTAAGAATTTTCCAGTTTGTTGTGATCCATACAGTCAAAGGCTTTGGTGTAGTCAATAAAGCAGAAGTAGATGCTTTTCTGGAACTCTCTTGCTTTTTTGATGATCCAACAGATGTTCGCAATGTGATCTCTGGTTCCTCTGGCTGTCCTAAATCCAGCTTGAACATCTGGAAGTTCTTGATTGATGTACAGTTGAAGCCTAGCTTGGAGAATTTTGAGCATTACTTTGCTAGCATGTGAGATGAGTGCAACTGTGTGGTAGTTTGAACATTCTTTGGCATTGCATCAGACATCACTAATTGACTAGAAGTCTCCACTGAAAAATGTGTGTCTCTGGGGGTCACTATGTCTACGTGCCATGTTCCAGGATGGAGGCATACCTCTGAACCCTGGATCCCCGTCCACCTCATTGTCCCACACTCCCCGTCCTCTCCTGAGGAGATGGAGATGAGACATGCCATGCCACATCTCTCTGTCCCTGACTGCACTCAGCCCTCAGCCAGACTGTTGCATCTGTTTCCAATACTGATGTGATCTGCAGTTATTTGCTTTGGAAGTCAAAGCCCGAGGACTGTCAGCTTTATCTGGAGAGCAGGGCCTGCTCCTCAGAGAAGGCAACAGCTCTGTACACAGCAGAGTCGTGTCTGTTTGGTTTGTCCTGGGGGACATGAATACCCACCGGATCCTGCCCCGCACAGACGAGGCGCATGCCTCCTTGCCAGTCTGATTTGGGAGGATAATAAGCTAAACAAAGGAGCAGACGATCATGGAGGTTTATTTGCAGTGTGTATGGTGTATATTTAGCCATCTTGTGACTAGACTGCTAGCGCTGTGTGGCAGTCGCCCTTGGGAAATTCAATCCTGGAGAGAGTAGAGGTGGGACAGATCTGGGAGAGAGGAAGGAAGGGCTTAAAATGCCACTTGTAGGCACAGGAAGAAGGAGCAGACCAAATTTGTCCAAAACGCAAGCAGCCAAGGACAGTAACATGGAATAGACTGTAAAATTGTGTAAGAAGGGACATTTTTCTTAACCATCTGTAAACAGCTAGACATAGGAGTGTGAAGTCCCCTCTTCTTCCCTTCCTGGCCACCTTCAATAAGCCTGACAGGGGTAGCAACTCAGAAAACCTGAATTATAGCCCTGGTTGGCCATCAGCTGGAAGCCAAGTCTCCGCTCTACAGAACGGAAGGGCTAGAGAGGATGAGCCCTAGGATGCCATGACCAACCCCTCAGAATGAAGAGAGGCAACACAGGGGATGTGCGATGGGTGCCTGAGGCGGGTGGTGATCTGCCAGCTGAAACGGTGGGGGAGGGAAAGTCCCTGGAATCTGGTGGTTAGGACTCTGCTTCCACTATAGAAGGCACAGGTTTATCCCTGGTTGGGGAACTAGGACCCCCTCAAGCTGCATGGTGTGGCCAAAAAGAAAAATTAAAAAAATCTTAACTAGAACATTCTGCAATCATTACAAATTATGGTACTGATGCCACCCAACCAAAAAAAAAAAAACAAACTTGCCCTAAAATGTAGTAAAACATGAAAATAATCTTTAGAGAAGCACAAATCACGATGCTAATCTATATTAACTGAGAGTAAAGGTATCTATCACATCCTGTGGGAATTCAGCAGCCACTTGAGGCAGCCGCTTGCTGTCAATCAGGTAGCGGTGGGAGGGGCGAGACCATCACCCAAGAGGGAAATGAGAATCCAAGCCAGGCCTCAATGGCTCCTGAGGACCCCTCCCACCCTGTACTACGAATTCCAGAAACTGGTGCTGCCAGAGAAAGGAGGTTTTTCTATAGGGTTTTTGTTGTTGCTGGTTTTGATTTGTTTGGGTTTTTCATCTCTAGGATGGTCCACCCCAGCCCGAGGCATCAGGGGGTGAGTAAGGACACCACAGGTCCTCTGGTGGCCAGTCCCATGGGGTGCCGCCTCTTAGAACAAGTCTGCAGCTTTAGGCAGAAGCCCGACTTCTTAGTGGGGCCTCCCAGAGATAGTCTTGTCTGACCATAAACTTCTAACTCTAGAATGCAGAGGCAGAAAGGGGCCTTAAAACATCCCTCAATCCCAGAGCAGTCCTGTTTCCACCATGTTTTCTTTTTAAGTTGGTGGCCCCCTGAGCTATTTCAGTAAGGCTCTGGATTCCAGGATCATGGAGGGTTTGAGTTTCAGGGAGAATCTTGCTTCTTGCATGTATTCATTCAGTCTCCCATATCAGAACCAAATGCCTCATCCCTATCAAAAGGCAAAGAGGATTCTGACTGTCTTGGTGTGATCTGAAAAGAGGATCTCGCTCATCATTTGCCAGAACTCCGCCCTAGCTCATTACTTTGTGGTAAAGTATATTCTTCTGTAAAATGAAAGGAGGTATTAGTCAGGAAAACAGAACTCCCTCAGGGGAAAAACCCCCTAAATTAGAAATTACACAAGGAGGCATCTGAGGGGGGCAGTTCTCCACTCTTAACTGTCTTCACCACTTGGATTCTTCCAATCAGAAGAGACGTTTCACATTGTATCATCCTTTGATAAAAGAACAGTTTAGACCCAGAGAGTATGTTCTTAAGCAAGATCACACAGCACACTGAGAACCAAGACTGGGGCCCCCTAGACCCTCTGCACATTTTGAAGGGCTCTTAAAGCTTAAATTCTAATCCAAGACTCCACGCCTTTGTTTTACAAGGCAATACGAACCACCCCCACCAGAAGCTCACTTTTAAATTTTCTCTGCTGGCACTAGCACCTGTAGCAATCAACTCTGTGCAAAGGGGAATCATCACTGTAAGCACACTTGGTGTATCCGAATCGAGACACGCAGAGCTTGGGCTTGGGAGCTTGACGGGTCCCACAGCCGCGCAAACCCTGTCCGACTGTTAAGCGTGTTACCTGCGGGCTTCGTTTGTTTTCTTCACGGAACTTAGTCCTTTGCTTTGGCGCTCCTGCCCCCTAGTGGCAGCAAACTTCACTGCAGCCATATTCTTCAGACAAACGAAAGGGAAATTGAGTTGAGACTTTTCTGAAGAGGAATAGAGGCAATACGTATCCTTCTCTAGAAGAGAAGGCTTGGTTATGATGGTGGGATTTCTTTACCTCATACACAAAAGCGTGACTAACTAGACGTTAGCCTGCAGCGGATCTGAATCTACGGAGACGTGAGGCCAGAGCACCAAGGATCCTAGGTTGAAGATAGGTTATATAACTGACTCAAGGACTCGTGAGCTCTGAGAATCTGATGGGGCAGGAATAAAGGGACCTAAAATAGCAAAAGAGAGGAATGTTGGCACATAGTACCCCCAAAATAACACTGGCATGAATGAATTCAAAGTCTTGCCCCCTAACTTTACCCAAGCTTTGTCCAGTATTCAAAATACTGGTCCCCATTCTGCTTAGCTAATGCCTGGTCCTTTTGTCCATCTCTGCTCAGCACTTCCCTTGCCTCAGCAGATGACATGGTCCTCTTTATATGCTGTCATAGCTCTGGGTATGTATCCTTCATAAGAACTTTCACAGTCCCTAAGTCTGTGTTTCTCTGATTATTTTCATGCCCACACTAAAGCATAAGTTCCAGGAGGACAGTCACAGAGGCTATCTTGTTGACTACTGAATCTGTCTGAATCCGTGCCCCTAAACTAATCAGTAACACAGAGGAGGCCCTCAATTAATGCTTTTCAGTAAAATTACCAAAATCACTAGTGCTGGTTGAATGGCTGAATGATAGCTGTTTACAGAGTTAAAAAGTAAACCTCAATGGAGAAAGCAGGGTTTTCAGGGCTATGCAGTGCAGGCTATGTGATCAGTGCTTTTCTTGACATGTCTCGGGATCCCTCCTAACCTATAAAAGGCACAAAAATCTTCTGAGAATAGAGACCATCCTTGACTATTACCCCAAATGGTCACCATCACCCTTGGGGCAGGTAGGTGGGCAGGTGTCTTTACCGTAATTACACTTGTTAACGTTCCAGCTCAGCTTTCATTCCTGCCATGGGGGGGAACCAGCCCAAGAACAAAAGACCAGCAGATTAAGTGGCTACATGGACATCAGAAGACCTGACCTTCAGAGCTGCCTCTCTGTGTGACTTTGGATGGTGCCTTTCTTCACAGGCTCTCTTTTGTCCCATTTCCAAAGTTTTGGGGTGTGCAGCATCAAAGCCACTGGTTCTCAGGTATCAGAAAACCCAACCTAAACTGTCCTGAGGAGGCAAAAGACAGATACATATTACTCATGCAATCGAAAAGTCATGGGTTCAGAATTGACTAGTCCAGAATATCGAGCAACTTCCTCCCAGCCTGGTCTCTCTCCATCTTTCAGCACTGCTTCCCTCCTGTGTTGGTTCCCTGTTGGTTCCCTTTCTGGAATGTTCCTTATATACGGGGATCTCCAGCAGCTCCAGGCTTTCATCCCCACAGCAGGAAAACAGAGGGGCTTTCTCTGGATTGCCTCATGGGTGCCCTTGGGCCACACGCCCACACATGAGCGAGTTGCTGTGGTCAGAAGTTCTGGGCCCCACCAGAATCACGTGGATTGACACAACCAGAGACCAGGCACCCTCAGGGGTGATGAAGGAAGTGCTCTCAGAATGTGAGTGAATAGTTGCTAGACACGCAAAATCAGAAATGGCACTGCCGAGTAAGTGATCTTGAACGCTTTGACTAACCTTATGTGACTCTGATCGGATGACAGGGAAACGGAAGGAAGAATAAAGCCATGGACATGCTCTAGTGTTAACCCAGCCTCAAACTCTTCCAGAAAGCTGAAATGCCAAATAAGACCCCTCACCCATTCTGGAGGGAGAAAAGGGGTGCTGTTAGCAACCCCTAGAAAGCAAGGAGTAAGCCAAGGGGCAGAAAGTGAATGGCATTTTGATAACACGAAATGGAACATTTCTATTTCCCAAAAAGATAGGCACTCTCAGTGAGATTCATAAAATAAAATAAAAAAATCTTATTAAACTTTCCCTTTCACTGCTTCTTTATATCTCTGGTTGAAATGGAGCAGGATGCAGGTTGCCATGGTGACAGCTGAATTTTTAAATAACAGGGCTCTGGAGCTCTGGCTGCTGGCTGTACCCAACCCAGGCAGGAAACGGTGGGGAAAAGAAGAGAAGCAAAGTGAGAAAAAGATGAAAGCTCCTGGGCTCATCCCTGGACATGGTAACTTCTCCAACTTGTTCTCCTTGTAATAAGGATAAGGCCCCAGGTTGCAAACTCTGGCTTCTTCAGAGAATAAGAGAATGTAGAGTCCTAATGCCTGAGGACAGGACCTCAGAAGTTACTCTGTCCATCCCCTCCCTGATTTTCTCTTGTGACAAAGGGATTTCTCCTACATTTACACTCCTTCCCATGAGCAACAGGCCCAGCCCAGCCCATCCACGCGTTAGATGGGCCAGTGGAAAACTGACCCTAAGAGAAATGTTCAGAGACATCCTGAGATCAAGAACCCACAGGACTTCTAAGTGAAAGAGGAATTTGAGGTTAGGAGCCCAGTAGCTGCCAATTCAAAACAGCCCTGACCACAAATTCTGGTTCTGCTCTTCTCTCTCTAGAACCATCCAAGAATGAGATGGAGAGATTCAAGAAGTGGTGAGTTCCCCATGCCTGGACATATTCAAGCCTGCATAGTCCAGCAAGGAGCTAACTGACAGAGATGTTTTTAAATAGTTCCAGGCATCAGAGTCAAGATTCAGCTGAGGACAGCTTCAGTGAAGCAACACAGCAAGGCCTTCACAGAATCTTTTAAACTCCAGGCCAAGGAAAGGGGAAGCCAGAAACTCAGCCTGGAAGAGCAACCAGAAAGCACAGAAATCTGCTCTGATGGTCTCAGTGCAGAGAGCCTTTCTCTCTGCCCAGCTGACCCCGGAAAGGACTGTATTTTTGGCTGGCCCCATCCCTTGTCTCCTGACCAAACTGGCAGGCTACCAAGGCCATGAGGTGTTTGTCGGAGAACGACTTCTAGAAGCTAAATAATAATAGTAATAATAATAATAAATACTAAGTTTGTTCCTCTAAGCTAGGAAAGTGTCAGGATTACTAAAACTGAGTGAGTCTGATCTTTCCCCCAGAAGCTGGCTGAGCAGAGGCCCCAAGAGAAAGGAGAAGAGCCAAGGAGTTGGGACCCCCTGGGCCTGCACCCTGTAGATCCATGATCTGAATCCCCACCCCTGTCCTGTACTGCAGGAGTGATGATCCAGCAGCTTGGGGTCGAGCGGTCCCCTTCAGATTTCTTCCCCAAGAAGATTGGAAGGAGCAGAGGGAATGAGAGCACCTTACGAAAGAGATAAAAGCCAGACTCAGAGCAAGGGGAGGTGGTCTCACATTTATACCTCCAGGCCACCCTCCTGTGCCTTCAAGAACAGGGTGAAGAACTGGAAGGCCCCCAGCCCTGAGTCCGGCCAAAGGAGGTCACCCAGCACTGGCCCTGGGTCACCTTGGTGCTTCCCAGACCTACTGAGGGCTTCTCTGGTGGCTCAGTGGTAAAGAATCCGCCCGCAATGCAGGAAACAGAGGAGACTCACGTTCGATCCCTGGGTTGGGAACATCCCCTAGAGGAGGATACGGCCTCCCACTCCAGTTTTCTTGCCTGGAAAATCCCACGGACAGAGGAGCCTGGTGCGCTACAGTCCATGGAATTGCAAAAGAGTTGAATACGACTTAACTAAATGGCAACAAACCCACTGGCCTCTCTTTCCAAGGGCAAGGTTAGATTCCAAACACACACACACACACACACACACACACACACACACACACACACACA